>NC_141623.1:12854469-12901969 GCF_047967505.1 Dipteris shenzhenensis
TACAGATGATGATGTGGGATATATCTGGGGTCAAAGGACGTAGTTTGTGAATGCCAAAGATGTGGAAGCTGCAGCTCTGTTTACTAATAGCCGAAGCCTTGATATATCCTATGCAATGCAAGTATACGAGGCTTTGAGAGATGGTAAGAAACCTCTGGCAAGCAATGTGGTCTTGCACCCAATAATGATTTGTCCAACCAAAAATAGTTTTCTAGATCAAATAACATTTACAGGGCCTACACATTTCGAGGAGATCTTCAGTCAATTCTTTAAAAACACTCTAAAAAATATTCCACATGAACAAGGCAAAGAGGCACAAGGAGAGAATATGCTAAAGGAAGTCAAGAAGGAATTTCTCCTTCATTACAGATTCCAGCCCATTGATGGTCAACATTGGGCTTATGCTTGTAATCAGATCGCAAGGGAAGCAAAGGAGGGCAAAAGACTCACTCCAGAACAATTTGTAAAGATAAGCTCATTCCATTATTATCCTGCAACAATCTGTATATTCAAGCATGAGATCAAGTATTTGATTGAGTCCGAAAGACTTAATCATTATGTCCATGGAAAGCGTAAGATATCCTCAACATCAGAGGTCTTACAGAAGGCAAGGGTGATATGGACAACATTTGGTTCTCCAAATCCTGATTTGAAGCGAAAGGTCACAAAAGCAGACGCCGACACACTCACAAACTTTTATACTTCTTTGAGTGCAGTTGTGCCTAGGGGAACCCAAGAGCGGGAAGAAAGTATGACAAGCCTCAAGGTGGTGAGGGACAGATATGCCGACTACACTTCTATCATATTTCGTCCTGTTGAAGTGTTCAATGAGATGCTTGAAACGTGCATTGATTGTGAGCGTGGACAGCTGACCTATGAAGCTCCTTTGTTTATCTCTGGCAAGTCAAAGGTAATGGATAAGAAGGAGTTGACGGCAAGGATGTGGAGGCCTGTAAAGTACTTACCTAATAAGTATGCATCCATGGCAGCACAAAAAATTTTAAAGAAAGAATGGTTTTTTGGAAAAAAAGACAAAGACCACTGCATGGAAGAATGCATCAATGTACAGGTGAGGCGTGATGCAATGCATAGTGCCATCAAGTATTTGCTGTCAGAGAAACAAATTCCACTTACTCATTGTAACATTGACTATAATGTGGTGAAGCATATAGCTTCTTTGTCAACACCCAAGGTAAAGCTATGGGCAAACAGGTGGATTAAAAAGGATGAAGATGGGTCGGAAATAGTAACCTCTTATATGAGAAAAGAGATCCCACAACAGGTGGTTGCATATGTGGAAAGATTAATCAGCGAGATAAGAATGCCGACAGATATGCACCAAAGCTTTCAATTCAATGTAGAGGTTACGGCAGAGTCTGGAAAGCTTGTCAACTTTAGGGGAGTCTCAGAAGATGACTTCTTCAAGAATGAGTCAGCATGGGATAAGCCACAACTATTCTTTATCAATGAAGTTTCTAGCGATGATATCCATAACTTCATTGATAGAATAGTATATACCACCATTAGCAAAGTGGCGATTTGTAACATTGTCATATTTGTTGATAAAAAAGACAAAGAAGCCATGCAGGTTACTCTAGAGCGAGCATATTCATTAGATTTGAAGATCTATAGTGGTGTTTATGCAGCAAAGAGAGGCAAGAGAGAATGTGGCATAGCGATTCAAACTCTTGAATCATTCTTTTTGTGTATGCGGAGTCCCAACCCTGATCACTCCTTACAAAAGAACATAAGAGGGAATTCAAATAATTTGAGATTGATGCTAGAAGAGCAAGATATTCCCAGGTCCATACAATATCAAAAAAACAACTATGGAAGTCCTGCAAAAAGTGGGAGTCTCTTGCTTACCATGATGGAGAATTTGCTGCCGGCAGGTTGGGAGGTCACCTTGTGCAGGATGGGATATTTATTTGAGGATCTCCTAAGAAAAGGCAACTCCACCAATATTATTGAAAATAAGCATTTCATG
This sequence comes from Dipteris shenzhenensis, assembly GCF_047967505.1. Lineage (NCBI taxonomy): Eukaryota > Viridiplantae > Streptophyta > Polypodiopsida > Gleicheniales > Dipteridaceae > Dipteris > Dipteris shenzhenensis. The sequence continues at coordinate 12,856,457 of NC_141623.1, forward strand.
GCCTATTTCCAGCTTCAAGCAGATCTAACCACAGGCTATGAAAAAGAGATAGACCACAAGGACACCGATGACATGGATGATTACCTTGAAGATCATAATGTCCCAGTTGTTGATGATGAAAAGATGGACTTACATGACCCATTCACAGAGAGGTTGGTGGATGAAGACAAATATGATGATGCCTTCTTTGATAATTATGGCTCGCAGGGTTATGAAAAAAGGCCACTACGACAATACTTAGCGGTATGAACTCTCTATTTCTCAACTAAAATTTAATTTTTTAAATAAGATTTAAATTTAAAGATAATGAATCTAATCTCTCATATTTGTTTACAGGCAATAGAGGGAGAAGAAATGGATGAAGTCAATATGGAGGCACTCCCTTCTACTTCAACAATGCAACCACCTCTAAATTTGATTGGAAAATCAAATTTAGCTGCATTGGATAAAATGGAGAGCTCATTTCAAGTTAGGATCGTTTTGAAACGAGAACCTCAGTATTTAAGCTTTGGTAGAGAGGAGGTTTCAATCCTCTCCAATCCTTTAAAAGAGGTTAATGACAATGTTATCTTGGCCATTCTCAGGTAATGTTTATTTATTTATTGCTACTTCAATAAGCTAACATTTGTTTATTTATTCACAGTTCAGTTATATATCAGTTTCCTAGTGCAGAATGCAAATCAATTCTATGAGCTAATGTTTGTTTATTTCTTGGTGCAATGTAGTTATTTCTCAGCTTCCTAGTACAGTGCAGCATCGTGTCTACATGCTCGATGCTCTCCTTTATTCTATTCTTAGCTCTCCTCAAAAGACTATAGAAGATGTTTGTACCTGGTTAAGCCCTTTGAATTTAGATGGGGTGCGAGTCATCTTAATGCCTTATCATGAGGCGTAAGTATCAACTCTAACCTTATTTTTACTATTTCTTTGGCAAGTTTGTGTAAAACAATAATCATTTTTATTCTGGTCGTGTAGCTCGCATTGGAGTCTGATCTTCTGGGACCTTGAACTCAACCATTTATGGTTTTTGAATTCAATAGAAGGCTATCATGCCAACTCCCCAAGGTAATTATTCTCTTAATATTTTTGATACTTTCTTATTTTGTATCTTATGATCATGACATATTAATATATTTCATATGTCATGCTGGACAGTGCTGCATATACTTCTATGATTATTTAAACCATTATTTTTATTTGGGATGTGTAAATCTCATAACTTTTTAAAATTTTCATCCAAGAGAAGGAGAGACTCACTCTAATGAAAGCGTGTATGAAACCTTTTTAAATTTTTGCTCCAAGCAGAGGAGAGACTTACACTAATGAAAGCATGTATGAAACCTTATCTGCTTGTTTAAGCCTTTATTTGGGATGTGTACATCGCATAACTTTTTTATATTTTTATGGCAGAAGGAGGATGTGGAGGACATAGCAAGTGAAGAAGAATACGATGTAGACTACTCCCTCAATAAGATGAGTCATAAAAATATGAATCTATTGGAGCAGATTGGAAGTTCATTCACTGCTATGTTGTTAATTCGACAACAACCTCATTTTTTTGAATTCGGTGAAGAAGAGATTTCAATCCTCTTGAATCCTAAGAATGAGGTTAATGTCAAAGTCATTACAACCATCCTCAGGTTTGATGCAGCCTTTTCCTTGGCTTTATACTTTGCTTATTTTGATTAAACCCAAGAAGCTAATACTTTTTTTTTTAATATAGTAATGTTATAGCAAATTTTCCGCAAAATATACAAATCGTTTCATATATGCTCGATCCTCGTATTTCGGAAGTGCTTAGCAACAAAGAAGAAACCATAGAGAATATTTGCAAGTGGTTGAAGCATGTTCCTATGAATGATGCACGAGTTATTTTTACAGCATATTATGAGAAGTAAGCATCAAACCCTACTTGTTTTTTCTATTGCATTGCTAGAATTGTCTCAAACACAGTAATTATTCTTTATTGATAATGCAGCTCACATTGGAGTCTGGTAGTCGTGGACATCCTTGCGAAGAAGTGCTTCTTTGCAAACTCAATGACATCCGTCCATGGCAATGTGTTAGAGTAAGTATAGACTACACTTGTTGTCACTTCTTGGCATGTAGATTGATATGCAATGCACATATTCACTGTTGTTATATGTTTTGATATGCAGATCAGCTCGAAAATTAGTAGATGCTATCGACATATAGTAATGCGGCAATGTGACTTGGCACAACAAATAGAGTATATAACATGTCAGGTATCACATCAAGATAATAGCCACATCTACAATTGTGGATGGAGGGTGGGCTACAATTGATTTTTGGTACTTGGTCAAATTTTTGAGATACAAAATGACACCACACTATCAACATATACGGATTTGCATCTCTATGCATTTATAACATGTACCATTCGAGCAATCATTGATTGCAAAATGAATGCCATCAAAGAGTCAAAGAGGATAGAAGACCTCAACTCTACAAACATGGCTTCATTAAAAGAATTGGGAAGCTCTTTTAATGTTAGGGTTATGATTCAACATAGACCTCAGTATCTTGAATTTGGGGGAGAGGAGATTTCAATTCTCTCTAGAGCTTCAAATGAGGTCAATAACAACGTTATGATGGCCATTCTCAGGTTTGATACAAACTTTTTCTCTACTTGATAATTCAATATTTTGATTAAATCTAATAAGCTAATAAGCTAATATTCATTTATTTTGATTAAATCTAATAAGCTAATATTCATTTATTTGTTGGTGCAGTATAGTTATCTCACGATTTGGTAGAGCCGTACAAAATCGTGTGTATATGTTGGATTCCCTCCTTTCTCCTATACTTAGCGATAGCAGAAAGACAATAGCCGATGTTTGTAAATTATTACAGCCTTTACATTTACATGGCGTGCGAGTCCTATTTATGGCATATCATGAGATGTAAGTATCATGGCAACCTTTATTTTCATCTTATACTGGCAACATTGTGTTAAATAATAATGGTTCTTAATTATTCGTGTAGGGAACATTGGAGTCTGGTGGTTTGGAACCTTGAAGACAACTATTGTTGGTTTGTTAACTCGATTGCAGGCTTTCATGGCTCAGTGCAAACGTAAGTATTCTATTAATCTATTGTTACTTCTATATTATGTACCTTATGTGATAGACACACTAAGTTTTTTTAATATGTCACGATGAGCAGGTTGATTGAGAAGTTGGTATCTGCTATGAGAAACAGGACAGTACAAAGACTCGGTAGACTTCCAAAAGCGTTTAGTAGTAGAGTAGGAAGATGGGCATAGTTGTGGGTGGAGAGTTGCCTACAACTGCATGTTGATTTTCAAAGAAATTTTCTCACTTAAGCCACAGATCTCATCGGAAGACTCTTTGGAGCTCAAATATTCAGAGGAGGATATACAATTGTTTAGGGCTGAAATCATTCGAGACCTAATTGCTGCCATTAGAGTACAACGTGCAACTGAAGCAATACCAGAGCTTCCCTTTAAGGAAGAGGAGACTGAGTCTACTATGAAAGCACTGCACACTACAGAAGAAGTAGAGACCCAATGTACACCTACAGCACCACAGCCTCCACTGGAAGCATCAGAAGAGTTGCCACCGCCTCCGCTTGCATTTAAGGAAGAGGATACTGAGTCTACTCCAAAAGCACTACATACTACAGAAGAAGTAGAGACCGAGTGTACATCTACAGCACCACAGCCTCCATTGGAAGCATCCGAAGAGTTGCCACAGTCTCCACTAGAAGCATCACAAGAGTTGTGATGCATGTATGATGTTGTGTTTGTAGTTTTTGTTGATTATACACCAATTTGTGACTTATTACTTAAGTGGCATAATCATGATATTTATATAATTTCTTTATGCACACAATTTTATGATATGAATGTGTGATGATGTGATTATTTGGAAATAAATCCTTGTGTGATGAGAATTTTGATATGAATATGTGATGATGTAATATTTGTAATATAATTATTTCATGCACACAATTTTATGATATGAATGTGTGATGATGTGATTATTTGGAAATAAATCCTTGTGTGATGAGAATTTTGATATGAATATGTGATGATGTAATATTTGTAATATATTTCTTCATGCACACAATTTTATGATATGAATGTGTGATGATGTGATTATTTGGAAATAAATCCTTGTGTGATGAGAATTTTATTCAGTTGGACAGTCTCCACTCACTTAAAGTAGAGCATTCGCAATGCTTCTCTCACTTTATTCCAACCCTTATCCTTATCATCTCCACTCACTTAAAGTAGAGCATTCAATCTCCACTCGCTTTATTCCAACCCTTATCATAGTGAACACATCGTGCCTCTCACTTTATTCCAACCCTTATCCTTATCGTAGTGAACACATCGTGCCTTAGTGCACTTGCACTCTCTTATTTCTTACATCCTAGTCCTTCTGAGTAACTTGTATTCTTCTATCCTAGTCCTTCTGCAAACACTCTCAGAGTCTTCTTTCATCCATCCTGATAACCAAGTATTCTTCTATCCTAGTTCTTCCACAAACACTCTCTTCTTTCATCCATCCTAGTGCTTCTCATTAACTTGTATTCTTCTTGTATTCTTCTATCCTAGTCCTTTCGCAAACACTCTCAGAGTCTTCTTTCATCCATCCTGATAACCAAGTATTCTTCTATCCTAGTTCTTCCACAAACACTCTCTTCTTTCATCCATCCTAGTGCTTCTCATTAACTTGTATTCTTCTTGTATTCTTCTATCCTAGTCCTTTCGTGAACACTCTCAGAGTCTTCTTTCATCCATCCTGATAACCAAGTATTCTTCTATCCTAGTTCTTCCGCAGACACTCTCTTCTTTCTTGCATCATAGTCCATCTCCCTTTCTTTATCATCTCCCCACCCATGGATGTCCTTGGCATTGTCGAAGACGTGGAGTTCGGAATTAACAATCTCAAAGAATGGATTGCTGACCAAGGAGCACAGAGAGAGGCCAGAATTCGACAAGGTTCTCCTTTAACACACATGGAGAGAGAGGAATTTGCTGCACAAAGGCATGCAGAGAGGGAGGAGACTCTCAAGATAGTAGACAGTGAAAGACTTCTAAGACGTATGATAAAAGCACAACAAGATCTATTAGGTAACCTGCGTTATTGCAGCTCTCGTCATGGGCGATTTGATGCGGATGCTGAGAGAACAATAAGAGCCTCTCAGAGAAATTATAAAGAAACAATTTGTGATTGCTTAGACTTCTTCTTCGCATGTAATTATGTTGAGGATATAGCTGTGGAGGCAGTGAAGGATTGGGTTGTTGAGAAGATAAGAGAGACCAATGATGAGATCTTCTAGACTCAGATAAGAGAGACTGTATTATGCTGTTTTTTGACACCATATGGCTTTGTATTAAGGTGTTTTTTGACACCATGTGGCTTTGTATTAAGGTGTTTTTTGACACCATATGGCTTTGAGTAATATGATCTACTTCTTGTACAAATGTGATGTTAAGATGATGTTAAGAGAGACTGTATTAAGGTGTTTTTTGGCACCATATGGCTTTGAGTAATATGATCTACTTCTTTACAAATGTGATGTGCTCTTTTTGAAATGTACTCTAGTTTTCATAACATGTCACGCCATTTTTTCTAATTTGATTTTTTAAAATCTTACTTTTTTGTCTCTTTTAACAATGTGATGTACTCTATTTTTAACATCTCACGTCATTTTTTCTAATTTGATTTTTTAAAATCTTCCTTTTTGACTCAATGTTTTGTTTTATAAGAGCCTCTTTTTTTGAAATGTTTTATCCAAAATTATCTCACAAAATGAATTTGGACAGTGCAAGAGTCCAAAATTAATGAAATAGGTGTTATTATCAAAGACTAATCAAGTACACACACACATCTACCTATAGCTCACTAAATATATAGTCCATACACAATCAAAGGGCTTGGTGGAATCCCACAATCAAAGCATCAGAGAAGGATGCACCAGCTGTGCCAAAACTATGGAAACTCCAAAATATAAGGAGTTGATCTCCAAAGTAGCTAGATTAAAACCATCTTCATGTAAACATGCCATGTGCATATCCACTAACCACTATCTCTTTGTTATTAGACTCTAAAAAAGGCTATCCATCCCAACATCCCCCTCAACCAAAGGTAGGGGCTTACATAAAATTATAACCTTTCGAATGCTAGATTCTCAACAAATGGTAAACATTCAAAGATAAAGAGTTTCACTACTCAAGCTCACAATACAAAGAGCGCAAATTCCTTACAAGGAGACTTTAGCCCAAAACTGACAATCAGACCTCCTAGAAAGACTTACCACAATTTAAGGTAAATCCAATAAAATAGCAAAAACTAAACCCCAAGTAAACTATTGTGACAATCAGACCTTAGCCCAAAATTGACAATCAGACCTCCTAGAAAGACTTACCACAATTTAAGGTAGATACAATAAAATAGCAAAAACTAAACCCCAGCTAAACTATTGTGAATAATATCTACTCAAAAGGCATAGTCATCATGATGTGTGTCACGTTTGGTTTTGGCATATACTCTAGCAAAGTCATCATATTGCTTGTAGTACTATTCTTCTTAGCTTTTGAAAGAAGAAATACTCTTTATGGCCAAGCTTTCCACAATATTCTTCTTAGCATTTCTCCTCCTTTTGAAGAAGAAACATTTCTTATGAACAATCTTTCCACAATATTGACAATTGCATAGTTCATGATTCATGTTCTCCTTCTTGATTCCTTTGCTCTTATCAAAATATTTCTTATTGGAGTAATCATGCACTTGACCTTCATGTGGCAATGTGGAAAAGGTTGGCCTTCCCAACATCATAAAGACCCATGTCCTCAAACACCAAAACCTAAGAAACCAATCATTGTATCCACCTTCACAAAGGTTTTTGGTGTCTTTGAATCTCTATCATCAAAACAAGTTCACCTAAGTTAGAATATCTAAACTCTATCACACTTGTAGTCATAACCAACAAAAGCTTTTTTTTTTTTTTACCACGTTCATTGTTGGTTTTAGCACCTCTTATTCAATTTTGGAAAATATTTTCTTTTTTTCATCAACGTTCTTCTTTTTCTATTTCTACATAGCCTCTAGGCTCATTATATAAAAGGATTTCTTTTTCTTTTGTCCTCCACCACTAGGGAGTTGAGGACTCACACGTTGGTTGCAACGTAGAGTTATAGAAGGGAGCAAATGGGTCCAACAACAGATCAAAGCTATGGTGTAATTGTATATATCTATGAAATGAATAAAGTGCATCTTCTGACTAGAATTTGTGTACTCCAAGTTGGGAGGTGGAAGAGTGGGAAGTTTGAATTCTAGGGAGGTAGAGGAAGAGGAAGGAGAGAAAGAAATTTGAATTCTTTTAGCCTTTTCATGGATCTCCTCCTTCCCCTCCCCCTCCCCCTCCCTTCCCCTTCCCCTTTCCCTTCCTCTCCCTCTCTCTTTCCCTTCCCCTCCTCTCTCCCTCTCTCTTCTCCCTCCCCTCCCCTCTCCCTTGTCTCCTTGCCTTTTCCTTCCTCTTTACCTCTCCCATCCTTTCTTTCCCATTGTAGAATCCCATAGGATAGAATAGATGCATCTTGCAAGAGGTGTGAGAGCACAATGAAAGAAAGATGATAGTTCTCTATTATGATTGTGAGAGAGAGGACTCTCTCTTATAGAAAGGGGGAGAAGGTAATACCTTCCCTACATAAGTGGCAATTAGCCCCTACATCAGTGGGAATCAATCCCTACATCAGTGGGATTGCCTTTGTCTTACATCATCACTTAGATCACAGACTAGACACATCATAGCACTTGATGTGCCTTTACAACACACACAAACACACATGTGACTCCCCTAGATGCACACATGCACCATAGAGCAAGCCCTTGATCATACTTACCCCAACATACCCCCCCTCAAGGGGTTGCCTCTTGCAATTTCAAGGATACATCTAGTCTCATAGTTTCTCATGCCATCTCATGGTGGTCAAGGATAAATCTATGGGTAGGATCTCATGCTAGCAAGGGTTCCCAAGGGTGTGAGGTTCACAAAAATTGGATAGTCAAAACACATATCACATGGCCTACATCATATGATGACCAGAGGTGATTTACATATTCTTTTTGGAGTACTACTCCAGGTAGAGAACCTCAAAATTTGACCAAGTGATGATAAACAAAAAAGACAAAGTGCCAAGTGATGATAAACAAAAAAGACAAAGTGTGGAGGCTCATCAAATGAAAGTAGGTTGGCAGTTTCTGACTTTGTAGTTTCTTCCTTTTTGGCTTTACAATACTTTTCATGGTGATTGTTTTTGCCACAATGTTTGCATGGATTGATCTTGAAGCAATCTTTTGAGAGGTGATTAGTCTTCCCACAATATTTGCAAGGTGAAAACTTGCCCTTTTGATTTTTTATGGCATAGGTTGTGTCATTGCCTCTCCGGAGTTCCTTGTGCCTTTCTTCTTCTGGAAGAGCAGTAATAAGACCTTCAAGAGTAGGATTAGGAAGAATTTTTCAATGTGGTAACAACATGATCACAATCTTCAGGCATACTTTTGAGCAACACTGCCATTGCATCATCTCTAGTGATTGGAGAGTTGATAGAAGCAAGTTGAGTCATGAGACTCCACATATGATTGACATGGGCAGCCAAAGGAGTGCCAGTAGCCATCTTTAATTCAAAGAAAGCAACCTTAAGTGACAATTTTGAGATGTGAGAGCGAGCACCAAAAATAGCTTCAGAAGGAGACTCTAAATCAGAGATGTGATGAATATAGTCATCTCCTAAGCCAAGAGCAATGATGCCATAGGCTTTCTCCTCTCTAGCAGGATCTCTTGCTAGGCATGTCGAAGCTGAGGATTCTCCAACATTAGAGGTTGTTGAAGAAGAAGTTGAAGCAGGTTTGACAAGCCCCTTGAGGTTTTCCCTCATCAAGCCTCTACCATTGAACTTATCCATATTCAAGAAGGTAGCCATGAGAGGGTCTAACCCAAAATGGGCAGTGTCTACTCTCTTACAAGGCTAGAAAGAGTTGAAGAGCTTCAAAATACAAGCATTTAGAGAGCAAAGGCTTGCAACCAAATTCCATACTACAAAACATAATGGAAATGATGCTTCACTTGCATGCTTTATATAGGTGGCTAAATGAAAGTATTCCAAGCAAATCCAAGTATAGCAACTTAAAGGAAATCTGTAGCCACAGTTGTACTGATGCTATTCAACACTTTAAAACATCAAAAATGCTAAAGTAGCATCTAATGTAGCATCAAACTCACAACATTATCAAAACTGTCCAAAAAAGAGACCAGAACTTGAAGGGTGCAATTCTCACAGCTCATAGCTCTATTCAAGGGCATTTTTATGCAGGAAGAAGGGCCTTATACAGAGAAGGGCTACCAGTAAGGAGGGGCGAAATGTTGTGCCAGGTCGCCCTATAGATGCTTGAGAAAGCCGATTGGTTTTTTTCTGTTGCGCCTCCATTCCTTGTCCAAACGAGCTCAAATTTCAACAGCAGGTTCCCTTTAGTGTTGTGCAGCTCGGGCTCAGAGGAATTGACAAAAGGATAAGCATAGAGGTGGCATTGCATGAAAGTTCATCAAGGAGTGTGAGTGTTGGCATTGCGCATACAGTCAAAATTTCTCTTAATTCTTATAGCTGGAAGTTTGCCCATATGTGAGGAGTTTGGAACTCAAAGGGTTTGGGCAATGGTCGTCTGTAGGCAGAGAACAGAGCTCTCAAAGATTTGGGGAAGGAGGAAAATGGAGAAGATGAAGTTTTGAGAAACTAGTAGTTTTATGCTAGAGATAGCATCTAATGCTAGACTAGGCTAGATCTAGAACCTAAAGCTCTGATACCATTTGTAGAATCCCGTACGATAGAATAGATGCATCTTGCAAGAGGTGTGAGAGCACAATGAAAGAAAGATGATAGTTCTCTATTATGATTGTGAGAGAGAGGACTCTTTCTTATAGAAAGGGGGAGAAGGTAATACCTTCCCTACATAAGTGGCAATCAGCCCCTACATCAGTGGGAATCAATCCCTACATCAGTGGGATTGCCTTTGTCTTACATCATCACTTAGGTCACACACACTAGACACATCATAGCACTTGATGTGCCTTTACAACACACACAAACACACATGTGACTCCCCTAGATGCACACATGCACCATAGAGCAAGCCCTTGATCATACTTACCCCAACACCCATACCCCTTCCCCTCCACATAGCATAACCACGTGGCCATAGCTACCGCTGCCAAAAAAAAAAAAATTTACACAACTACATCGAGGCTGTGTGAGGAGGTATTGGTGAGGGGGGGTATTAAGGAGGGGGAGGAAGAGCATAACAAATGGTGAGAGGCGAGGGGGGAATGGAGGGGGAATGTGCAGCCGCCATGACACTCCCCTCACCCTTTCTCTTTCCCCCCCTCTTGCCCCCGCCCCTCTCTCTCTCTCTCTCTCTCTCTCTCTCTCTCTCTCTCTCTCTCTCTCTCTCTCTCTCTCTCTCACTCTCTCACTGCCCCTCTCCTCCTCTCCCCTCTCGTGTGGCCATGGCTACATGAGATGGGAGAGGAGGGGAGGAGAGAGGGAGAGATGGGGGAAAGAAGTAAAGGTGGGGGGGGTCTATGGCCATGGTCGCGTCCCCCCTCCTCTCTCTCTCCATTCCGCTCTCTCTCCCCCTCCCCTCCCCTCCCCTCCTTCCCTTCTCCGTTCCCTCCCCTCCCTTTCGTTCCCCTCCCCTCACCCCCCTTTCTCACCCTTCTCCCTTACTCACCCTCCCTTTTGTTCCCTTCCCCATCCCTTTCCCTTCCCTTCTCTTCCCTTTCCCCTTCCTTCCCCTCTATCTCCCCCTCCCCTTTCCTCCCCCTTTCCTTCCCCTATGATGCTATATGTACCAGATTTTAAAGTTTTGATAATGACACCATTATAGTATCTTGGAGATTTTAGAGGACTCTTATGGTAAATTATTGACATGCGTGGGCCTCAACCATATTTACAAACATATATAAATATATAAATATATCTGTGTGAATGATAAATATATAAATATGTGTGTGTGTGTACATCTATGCATGCAAGCATCCGCGCATGCGTGCGTGAGTTTGTGTGTGCGTGCATCCATGTGTGCATGCATGCATGCGTGCGTGCATGCATGTGTGTGTCTGTGTGTGTCTGTGTGTGTCTGTGTCTGTGTCTGTGTCTGTGTCTATGTGTGTGTGTGTGTGTGTGTGTGTGTGTGTGAGAGAGAGAGAGAGAGAGAGATGGAACTCGATGTTTCATCTCCTTCATTGCCTGCATCCATATCGCCTTCCTTTGTTTCATGCTAGCCCACCTCCGTTCCTTTGTAGCTTTATACTTCTCCTTTGCAACCTTCAGATGCTTTGTTGTAGTTTTTAACATGTACTTTGCAAGCTCCAGTTGGTCCCGTAGACTCATCGCGAGCCACCGCCACATCTGCTTCATTGGGTCTCCATGCTCTGTTTGTATTTAGGTCGCATCTTGATACCTCCGTGGTAAGAAAGAAACATGTTTTCTTCTCCATATCCTCTCAACTTGATAAAGCTCCTAAGCTTCATAACGATAGTTCTTCTACTTATTTGCAATGGGATCTACTTTCATAGCTATGTGAAGAATCAATTTTGGAGATAGTCAATTCAGGTCTGTTACTAAATCGGGCGCTCTCTCCAAATTCACTTTTTGAGAGTCTCTCTGAAGCATAACGATTCGGAATTTGCATCTACTTCATGGGACGTATCCTCTCTCCTCAATCACACGCGTGGTCCTCTGCAGTAGTTGGTCCTAATCGAGTTATTTCATTTATTTTTTTGGGAAAAGGTTTCTACTTTGCTCGTTGTGTTGATGTGGAGACAGTGTATAAGTTGGTAAATCAGGCAGGGGTCCGTGGTGTAGGATTTTTTGCATAGTTTATGCCATGGGACCCTCTTTTTGACTTGACAAAGAACCTCATGCATTATTGCCCATTCTGGGTTACTCTAAAAGCATTGCCGGTACCTCTTCTCCCACATATTTCCTCTATCGCAGCCTTGTTGGGGAAGGTTTTGCATCTCTTGAAGCAAGATTTCCTAGTTTTGAGTAGAGATATCCGTGTTTGCATACTTTGGGATATGGATCAACCTATACCTTCCTGCTTGGATATTGACTTTGGTATGGTGCCTCCTTTCCACATTCCTTTGTAGTTTGCTTCTTTCCCGAATGCGTGTTATAAATGTAGGCAGCTTGGTCACTTCGCTCGGTGCTGCCCCTTGCTCTTACCTCAATCTCATAGTAGTTTGCCTTTCCCTCAAGTTTCTCCTCCTCTCCATTCAGTTAAGTTAGATCAGCATAAACACAAAAAGGAATGGCGATGGGTCCATCCTCAAGGGAAAGCTTCTCTCTCAGTATCTCCTCCCTTTCATGTTGTTGACCCTCCAGAGCTAGTTTCAATTTAGCAATCTCATTTTGAAGGAGTGGAGTCTCACTCACCTTCTCTGGTCTTTGAATTACAACCTTTTGAGTTACATGTGGATATATCTCCTTCAGACATATGTAATGTAGGTGATGAGAATGCAAATTTGCCAAAGCAAGATAAACAGGTGGATCTTTCTTCTTCGGATCAAGCTCATGATGCCCTTGTGGAACCAACTATGGATTTGCAAGAGCAAGCTACTCAGACTGTGGTTGTTCATATGGATACTTCCCTTGGATTGGATACTACTGCCTCATCCATGTCGAATCTGGTGCCTGCCTCTACTTATTCTTTGGAATCTTTCCATCCTTGGTTGCAGCAAGTTTTTGACCTGTCATTCAAAAATTTCGAGTGCCTGCTTATCTCAAGAAGAATCACAAGGGTAAAAAACACCTTCATTTTATTGATGGAGATGTGGTTCCTTTCCAGCATTTTTTGCAAGCAAATAATCTCACAGTGGTGGATATCCTACTGGATGCCTCCCCTAGTGATTTGTGATTATTTTCATTTTTCTAGTTTTCGATTAGCCGCCTAGCTTTTTCCAAGGGCCTACTTGTAAAACTTTTTACTTTTGTACTTCATGGTGGGTTTTCACCTCTTTAGAGGTTTCCCACAAAGAAATATATGGTTTCACTTTTTTTTTAAAAAAAACTGTGTGTGTGTGTACACACACACACATATGTATGTATGTATGTACGTACGTACGTACATATGTATGTGGGTAGGTAGGTATATATCTTTTTCATGCACTTAAATAATTTCTATTAATTGAAATTGACAATAAGTTAACAAAAAGTAAAGTTTTAAAAGGAATATTCTTTAAAATAAAATTTTATACTAGAGTAAGATGTGAATTATATTTCCTAGTTTTTTCATTATTAGTGCAAAATAATTGTGAGTAAATTGACTTCTTATTTGGAAAGGATAGTTCCATAAAATAAACTTTTGATTTTTTAGGGAAAGTAACATTTTCATTTGGGAAGGATTTTTAGTAAAGTCCAAATAGGGAAAAATAGTCCAAAATTAATGAAATGCATGTTTGAGATGTTAAATGTCAAGATCTCTGCACCTAAATTGTGTGTTTCTGAAGTTATAAAAAGTAAAGTGTTTGGTAATCTCCCCCTTTCCACTAGTTAAGTGACTAGGACTCTAGATTGTTTTGTGCAATTGCATTTTATGGAGTTCAATCTCTAAACTGACATATTGCATGCTACACTGATTAGTTGGCATTCATATTTTAAAAATCCAATGTTTTTTACTTTTTAATTTCTTTAAATAGAAATAAGAGCATGTGTTGGGGTGAACTCAACAACTATGCAAGCAACAAACTTAAGCTAGAATTACAAAGTTGAGAGAGAGAGTCAACATCACAAATAAAACTAAACGAGTGATTCTTTACAAAGGAAATTGAAGGTAACTGCATCACTAGATCTAATCATCCTATTTCTATTGTTGAAGACTACATTACCAAAGACTAATTAAGTACACACACACGTCTACCTATAGCTTAGTAAATATATAGACCATCCACAATCAAATGGCTTGGTGGAATCCCACAATCAAAGCATCAGAGAAGGATTCACCAACTATGCCAAAACTATGGAAACTCCAAAATTAAAGGAGCTGATCTCCTAACTAGCTAGATTAAAACCCTCTTCATGTAAACATGCCATGTGCATATCCACTAACCACTATATCTTTGTTATTAGACCCTAACAAAGGTTGTCCATCCCAACATCCATCTCAACCAAAGGTAGGGGCTAACATAAAATTGCAACCTTTCAAATCCTAGATTCTCAACAAATGGTAAACACTCAAAGATAAAGAGTTTCACTACTCAAAGTCAAAACCAATAGTCCAACAAGTAAGTCAAGGTAAATCCAATTAAGAAGAAAGAACTAAACCTCAACTAAACTATTGTGAATAATATCTACTCAAAAAGCATAGTCATCATCATATGTGTTCGGTTTGGTTTTCGCACATACTTTAGCAAAGTATCTCATCATATTGTTTGTAGTATTATTCTTCTTAGATTTTTGAAGAAGAAGTATTCTTTATGACCAAGATTTCCACAATATTTTTCTTAGCATTTCTCCCCTTTTTGAAGAATAAATATTTTTTATGAGCAAGCTTTCCACAATATTGACAATTGCATTGTTCATGATCTCCTTCTTGATTCCTTTGCTCATGAAAGTACTGGAGCATCACAAAGATTTTCTTTCAGACTATTGGGATACCTTCAAAGAACTGACAGAGGCAGGAAGAATTGTGGAAGGAGAAAAGGTTTTTGTGCATATAAATCATATTGTCTCCATTGACAGGCTGAGGTACCATGTGATCAACAGAAGATTTGACAGCCTGCCCGATCAATATAAATTCAACTGTAACTTGCACACCAGAAAGTGCAGAGTGCTTGAGGAAACCATGGCATTCCTTATGTACATTGTCTTCAGTCAGGAGTCTTTGGATGAACAAGGGTAGGAGACTAAAGAAGAAGACACATTTGAAGCAGAGGAAAAAGAGGATGTTTCTTTGGTAACAGAAATGGCAGAGCAAGAAGAAGATATCAACCTTCAGGATGAGGGGCTGCAAGTGGCTGCTCTTGACCTTGTTCAACTGAGGACAAAAACTCTTAGGGGAGCAGAGCCAGTTGAAGATTTTGATGTTCAGAGCAGCAACTATGTAGTGCCCATGCTTCCAAGTGTCTTGATTGTGGAAAAGATTATGTTTTCCTCCATGATATAGAGTGTATGTTCAATTTGAGGGAGGACTATGCCATTTCCCTTATTGCCCAGGCTTCAAGGCTTGACAAGGAGGTTGGCATAGAGGATGACCATTCACTACTCGCTTTGGAAACAATTTTTGATCCTGCAGAGGCCCTTAATTTTTGTTTCAAAGAGGCTGAAAAGTTCCAAGAGCCAGATGAAGCTACCTTCCAGCTCACACAGGAAGCTATGAATCTCTCAGCACTATACACAGAAAAGCTTAAAGAAGAGGTTGGACAAGAGGGGAGAGGAATAAATCTTTGGAAAGATGAACTGCTTGTTGCTGATGAAAATGAGAAGGTACTTCAAACCAAATACTTTGTCTCCTGCTTAACTTTGTTTTGTAGGTTGTGTATTGTCTCACTCCAATCTTTTGATATGTGGCAGCTACAAATTGAGGATGACACATTCCTCCAGAGATCAAGTGGAAGCAGGCCAGTTGGGTTTCGCAAAATAAGTAATTATTTGTGGCAATATATGCTATAAAATAGATGCATCTTCATTGTTTTAATGATGCTCTTTTACACTCGAGGGGGTCACTATGTATAAACCCTCTATATCACGTGCGTTCATGGCCTATATTTAAAATCCCTTATCTGTAAATTGTTTCATTAATAAAATGTACCCCTTTTCTATACAAATCTGTAAATTTTTTCCAAAACTATTTTAAATAGTCCCTTATGTATATTTATTTCTATAAATTTTAGGAATAAAAAATATCCTTCTTTTGAACTCACGTGATAGGGTTACATATGATGAGTGACCCCCCCGAGCTTTTACAGTACAAAAAGTACAGTGCATTATGGTCATATGGATGACATTTTTGCGTGAAATGCATCGATTCAAAGAGAGTCACATATGATTGTGAAGTCATGGCTAACTTCACACAAGATAGCCAAGCAAGTGCTTTGGATACCAATCTTCTCTCCTCACAGTTGGATTATTGTGGAACCATACGCGACATCTATGAAGTTGATTTCAGACGATTTAGTATTTTCATTCTTAATGTAAAATGGTTTAGAACTATTTACAACAGTCCCCATGTGACAATGAGAAAAGATAGTAGCGGTTTCTTTGCAATAGACTCCACCAAACATTAGATCGATGAAAGTGATACTTTTGTTCTTCCCGAGCACTGTGAGTAGGTGCATACTAATGATTTAATTAATCAAAGCTTTTGTTTTTAAAGATCCATTGATACATGTACTTGAGCATAATTTCATATATATAATTGACAACATTTGGCACCCATCTTCAATATAGGTGGTTTTTCATCCAGATCGTTTTGATCCAATATGGTGGTACGTGATCCAAGGTGCACCACGAAGTAAGCAAATTTTTAAAGATAGAGATGTGGATATGGAGATGCCACTACCAATGCCGGATCCAATCGATGAATCTAGCAAAGAAGATGTAGATCACCATATGAGCCAAGAGCAAGATGCACATAATGACATCGCATGGGAGGAAGATGGAGATCATGATATTGAGGAAGAAGACAATGATCATTAAGAATCACCACACTTTATTGAAGAAGATGATCAAATACTTTTAGGTGAACGTACGATGCTAGAGTACGATGATGATATAGGAGATCAACTCGGTATAGAGTTGGAGATAGACTTGTTTGGTGCCTTAGACTTGGCTCAAGATGAAACACTTGATGGAAATGCTCTTAATTAATTTTTTTCATCTCAAACTTGGACATGAATATATGAGCTTCAAAGGCTTGATGTACATGCTCTCATATTTTTATTCTCTATGAGATCAAACATGTATGAAAATTTAAAAAAATTTGTCATTGGAAAAAACTAACTTTTAAGGCCTATATGAGTAAAAAACCTCTTTGGAAAACGTCGCTATAAAATAGTATATCAGTGTCGCTATATAGCGACACTTAAAAAGTCACTATATAGCGACTTTTGGCAAGCGTCACTATATAGCGATGCTTTACAGAACCTGCTTTTCATACCGACGATTAACACCACATGGGTGCTAAACATCAGTATGTAAACGTCACAATAGGATCCATGTGTAGTAGTGTATATCTACGCCTTGGTGTAGATACATTGTAAGTATAGATATAACATCTCCACCCTTACAAGTATTCTGTAGTGTGTTCTCCTTAGTCTCTATTCTTTATCATGTCTCTTCCAAGTTTAATATTGTTATGCAATTCAAGTTTTGTATGTAACCATTTTGATTTTTCTTCCATTATAAATTTGAAACTGCAAGAGATAATGAGTTAAAAGCTGAGGGGGAGGAAGAGAGAGAGAGAGAGAGAGAGAGAGAGAGCACATTGTACTAGAATATAACATTCTAGATTATTCAAATAAGAGAGCTATATATTAATCAAATAGGAGAAATAAATTTAAAAGAATTTAAAATTCATCAATAAGATTGACAATCAATTCAATGTTTCAAGATTTATAGGAACATCAAGAATTAGGATGTCTTAATGCAGCTTGCTTGTCTAGTGTGCATGGTTACAAGAGCCTTCTTCTTGGGCCTTTGGAAAGGATTTGCACTATCATGTGGTGTTCTTCACCTAGCAAGACTCCGTTCCACAAATGTCTTCTTTCGAACAATGCTGTTATTGAAACTATCTTCCACAACCTAAAACTAAAGTACACAATATGTCGCCTCACTAGCATATTTTACATCATAAAATTTATGCTTCATTCGTTGCATTAGGGATGCCAGATGTTGAAGTAGTCTCATGTCATCACCTGGATGATGAAAATTTAAAAATTAGAGGCTCACCATTTTCTTACAGAACAAATAGAGACTCTCCAAATTTTTATGACATTACTAACATACAAATGAACTTCGATTTCCTATTCATCTATACTCACCATTTCCCAAGTGGGTCACTCCATTTTGCAAGAAGCATAGGAAGTGCTTTGGAATATTTTTCCTAATTAATATGAGATTCAATCCAGTGACTGTTTCCACTTCTGAACAATACAAAAGATGCTACTTGAATCTTCCTAAAAGTAGCCATACGAGCAAATGTCCCAAATTTTGGGATGGCTTAATATGAAAGTCACATTCAAATCAAAAAGCCCAACTGGTATGAGGATCAATTGGCATGTATGACAATGGGAAACCATACATCCATGGCACTTTTTCATCTGCCTTGTCAAATATAATTTTCTACACATGCCTGGGAATGCTAGCCATGCCATCGATGACATCTTGCAAATTTGTCTCTCACTCTGCCAAAATAGGGTTGCCTTAGCCACATGTTGTATACAAGAGGTAAGCTTCTTCCATGAAATAGACATGCAATGATTTATGACAAGCTTCTCTTGGACATTGTACCTAGACTTTTGGGATCCCCTGGCATGGCAATGCACAATCTTCTTTGTGGTGCCAACATAGGGTTCTTGATAACACGTCCTATGCCTTTTTTAGCAAAGTAAAGGAATCTCTTGGGTATGTGTGGTCTCACTTGCTACTCTATCCCATGCTCCCTCACCATTTGTTTCCAAACAAAAACAAATTAGTTGTATTTTTCCTAGAACTATCCACATAAGCAAAGGTCCCATAATTTGGATGGGATAAAATTGAAACTTCTTTTCCAAGATGTAAACCCACCTTCTATATGTAGATGTGGGCATGTAGTATAATGGACGACCATATGTACTCCCAATTTGATTGGGCTTGCACAAGCCCATATATTTTTGTTTGGATGATATGATTTGATACTTGCAAGTGCATTCCCTTTCTTGGACCAATTACAATTGCAGTAGGGCCATTCGGAGATGGCATTATACACGGTGTAATAATGCTCACGTTTGCTTTCACTTAGAAGTGATGCAGTGTGTCCATCCCTCGAAAATGTAACAGATGCATCGCTAATATTGGGGGATCTTGTGACAAAGTGCTCCATTAGCCATTCGATATTAAAGTTATGCTTAAATCCCTTCTCTTTAAGAACATCCATATACCAATAGTAGGGTAAGCAAGCTGATGTAAGCTTACGTACCAGCCAATCTAGATGTTGTCCATATATTTTTTTCTTCTCACATAAAAAGCGAGAATTTAGAGTTGCGTGGTATGACTCGATTGCCCCATTTGTGTCTTGATTTGTGTGTGGGAGGGTGCGTACTACTTAAACCCACATAGTTGTAGCACAACTAAACATGTGAGAGGTTTTACCAGGATTTGTAGACCCAATAAACAAGTCAGCATGTAGGGGAAAACACCACCTTGTATATGGAAAACACCACCTTGTATATGGATAAGCGATGGGCCCATCGGTCTTGAAAATACTCTAGGAACTTCAATTCCTCGGCAAAGACTTCTATGAATTGGTCAATCTCCATCTCAGACTCAACCATCAATTGCTTGTCAGACCATGATTTATCATGTCCCATATGCATGATTAATCCTAGCCTCTTAAAAATCTCGACACGCTTGGGCCAATCATTGACCTTTTTTATGACATGCTTTAATTAGCAGCGTCGACAAACATGCCAAAGGCATAAATATATAGGTATATTGAAGACACGTCTACATGCATTAGAAAAAAAAAGTAAGGAAGCTATTAGGGGTTCTTTGATTAGTAGAGACTGTAGAGACTGAGAACACACAAATGACAATAGGCATTATCCAAAATATATGTGTACCTCAAAGCTTGGATTTTTACAACTGCATCATCGACCATAAAGGCATTGATATCCCATGACTTATTAAAGTCAAGGACACGATTGAGTAACACTCTCAACAAACATTTGACCACATCTATGGTGGAATTAGGGGTGATCACCCAAGCAACTGAAACTCCATTACGTCAACAAAAACCTTCACAGTGTACAATTGAAACTACAAGGTAGCAAAAGTGTAGCTATCATCATATTACCAAAACATGAATGAAATATAGTAATGAGAATGAGAATGAAATATGTAGTTATAAGGTGGAGAGAAATATAAACTCCTACCTCATACAAATTTGTTCCAAATATCGAGTCTAATGCTACCAAGTTCTCGTTTCCAAACTCACTCATCTTCTATAGTTGCCAAGGCATTTGGATCCAGGGTTTTTTTTAAACATTTTTTAAAATAAAAGTCTTTTAAATCTTATTTAATTCCATAAATTTTGAATTAATTCTTTAAAAACGTTATTTCTTATCAAGTCAAAGAAAACTTGAAAACTTGCTACTTTCCACGAGAGACTTGAAATCCCTTGTGGGACATGGATTAAATCTAATAAGGGACCCCAAAACTCCTATGTGGGACTTCAAATCCCATGAGGGACCCTCAACTCCTATGTGCAACTTTAAATTCCTTCTAGGATATGGACCCTAAAACTCCTACATCAGACTTAAAATTTCATAAGGAACCTCCAAACTCCTTTCCATGTGGGAATTGATGCACTCCTAGAGGACTTCAAAACTTGTATGTGGGTCTTTAAAAATGATGTTTAGGACTTCAAACATTCCATGTCAGATATTGATCCACACTTATATTTGTGTACCAAAATCATGTATGGGAATTGAAATGCCATGTTAAACAAGATTTCAAATAACTTTAAACATCCCATTTGGAAATTAAAATATTCCATGTGGGATATTGATTCACTCCCAACACAGGCTTCTAAACTTGTATGTGGGCCCTTAAATTGATGTTTAGGACTTCAAAGATATCATGTGGGATATTGATCCACTCCTATATGGGAGTACAAAACTCATATGGGACTTTAAATTTCATGTTCAACAAGATTTAAAATATTCATGCACGATATTGATTTAATTCATGAAAGGCTATTGGTTAAAGACTTCAAATATTCACATGAGATATTGATTCAAATGTCATGTTTAATACTTCAATATTTATTTACGTGGGATATTGAATTAAATGTCATGTTCAAGATGCCATATATGGGTACTTCAAACTTCATGTTCAAGACTTCAAATATTCATGTGGGATATTGATTCAAATGTCACATTTAAGACTTTAAGTTTTCATATGGGATATTGATTTAATCCATCAAGGGCTATTGGTTTATTTCAAGTTCTAACTACCATGAAAGAGATGATCTATTTTTAGAGAAAATCCATGAGGGAACTGGAAGTCCCATATGGAAGCTAGAAATGCCTTTAAAAAAATATGGATAGGATATAATATTTAGGGAATTTCTGTTGAGATATCGAGCTCCACTCGTGATATGCCAGGGTGACTGTTGTGCATTTGTGTCGCCGACTTGTTAGCTGCAGATGCGGTTGGTACACCACCCACGAATAATAGCTGGATGACAGCTATCCTTATCTACTCTAGTTTGTGGCTTAGTTACTATGCCACCTTAGTTAGTTGAGTTTGGTTTGAGACCCACATATAGGGTTCTTCTATTTCTTTGTACCAGAGTTATTTTGGCTTTCACAACTAAGAAGAGGAAAACTATTTTCAGCCTCCACCTGTCTGTGTATTCCCCCATTGTGTATGTGAGAAAGCCGCAAGTGAGACTCCTTTCCTCTCTCCCACTATCTTCACATGGTATCAGAGCCTTGTTCATGGTAAGGAGCTCAAGAAAGCAAACCAAGTTCGCGGTGTCCTGGTAAGAGGACCAGTGTTGCTTTCCTTTTTCGAGTTTGGGAGCAAATCTCTGCAGGTAGCACAGCTAGAAGTGCAAGAGTGCACTGTCTTAGATTGAGATGCCCTTCATGGTGTGGCGAGAGGGTATTATATGCTGCGGGCAAGGGATTCGAGGCCATTTCGGGGCCCGTTTTGAAGGCGGAAGTTCTTCACAGGCACTTGAAAAAAGGCCTTGTTTTTGCTGTGCGACCACTGCTCTGCTGGTTGGTGAAAAGTTGCTACAGAAATTGCATCATATGCCTGTGTGCAGAGATATTGGGAGTTGCAGAATCATGCTTGTTGCCTGTTGATGCAAAATCGACACTAGGAAGTGACTGTGTGGTCAAATACCACTTTCGTCAGTTTTGCAGATCTGCCCGTGTGAGGCAAAAGCTATCTTTTTTGCAGTGACATAATATTTTGCAGTGTTTTGTAATGGCGTCTGATTCTCTTTCACAGATTGTCACTGAAAAGCTTGACAAGAACAACTTCCAGGCATGGAAGTTTAGAATGACGAATTTCCTTATGGGAAAAGGCTATTGGGAGTTTATTACAGGAAATGAAGAAGAACCAGTTCTTCCTAATGTTCCCAATCAACAGGAAATGCAGGCATTTAAAGGATGGCATGAGAGAGCCAAAAAAGTTATGTACTGGCTGTCTATCAGCACTTTGGATTCTATGATTGTGCATATTCAGGATGCAAGTACACCAAAGGAGGCATGGGATACTTTGGCAAAAATGTATAGCACAAATACGCAAGCCAAGAAAATGTATCTCAAACAGGAGTTGCACAATGTGCAAAGAGAAAATTTGAGCATCAATGACTACCACATGAAGGTGAAGAAAATTGTAGATGCACTTGCTTCCATTGGGTTGCCAGTGGAAGATGATGATCTAGTTTCTATGACCTTGAATGGTCTAGGAAAGGATTATGCATAGTTCCGGACATCCATTGCCATCCGTGGAAAATTTCCTGATTTTGAAGAGTTGTTTGCTCTTCTAATTTTTGAAGAGCAGAGAAATGGGGGTGCATCTTCTTTAGGAGGAACTTCAAAAGAAACTGTCTTCTACTCAAATGTTGGAAGAGGTAGAGGCAGAGGTAGAGGAGGCTGATCTGCAGGCCATGGTAGAAATCAGAATATGAAGCAAACTCAAGAAAACCAGTCCTATGGAGGAGGACGTGGTAACTCTAGAGGCAGGGGAGCCAAAGAGGCCGTGGTGGATGGTAGAGAGGCCAAAATGTAAACAGCAATGTTGAATGCTACTACTGTGGTAAAATGGGTCATATGGCTAAGGACTGCTACAAAAAGCAGAATGACATTATGAATGGAAATTGTAGCAAGGCAATTATGCATCTTCTAGTAGATAGGGTGATAACAGAAATGAGCATCTATTTATGGTGCAGCACATGACCAATTCTATGACAAGTGTAAAAGAACGAAATGATGTGTGGTATGTTGACTCAGGTGCATCAAACCACATGACAGGTCATGCAGAGTGGATGCAGGATGCAAGGAAAATGGAAAAACCCAGATTTGTGGAGACTAGTGATGATACTGCACATCCTATTATGCAGATTGGTAAAATTCCTTTGTCTATGCAGGATGGGAAAAAGAAATACCTGTCTGATGTATTTCATGTCCCGAACATCACCAAGAACCTGGTTTCTGTTGGTCTAATGGTTGAGCAGGGCTTGCAGGTCAGTTTTAATCCTCATGGATGCTTTGTTGAGGATATGAAAAATAACGGTCGCTTGATAGCAAAAGGAAAGAAGAAAGGCAGGATGCGGACATGCCTGAATTGAGTGCAGCAATGTTTGCACATGGGACTGGTGTAGTTGCAAATATTGATATCTGGCATAAACACATTGGTCATGTTAATATACAGTGACTTAAATCAATGCAAGCCCAAAATATTGTTGCAGGATTGCCTAAATTCAAGGTTGCAGAAATGCATAAGGTTTGTGAAGCCTGTCAATTTGGAAAACAAGCAAGGAAACCATTTCCTAGGCATGTTCAAGAGAGTAAAAAGCCATTGGAATTAATCCACTCTAATGTGTGGACTACTAAAGCTGCATCTATTGGAGGCTGTCACTATTTTGTCACATTTATTTATGACTTCAGCAGAAAACTTTGGGTGTATTTTATGAAAAAGAAAAGTGAAGTGTTTGGGCACTTCAAAGCTTTTAAAGCTATGGTTGAAAAAGAAATAGGCCTGCAAATAAAATGCCTAAGGTCAGATGGAGGGGGAGAGTACCTCTCAAATGAGTTTGCAAGGTTCCTGCAGGAGCATGGCATAAAGCAGCAATATTCATGCAGTCATACCCCACAGCAAAATGGACTTGCAGAAAGGAAAAACAGGCATATTGGAGAGGTATCTCAGGCCATGCTAAATGAAAAAGATCTACCAGATTATTATTGGGCTAAAGCAGTTGCTACAGCAGTTTACATAATGAACAGGACTCCCACTGTAGCAATACATGGCATGACGCCAGAGGAGATGTATACTGGTAGGAAACCATACATTTCTCATTTGAAAATTTTTGGTTGCATTGCCTATGTTCATGTGCCAGATGAGTTGAGGTCCAAGTTAGATCCAAAAGCTGAGAAGTGTGTCTTTATTGGTTATTCTCTGCAGCAGAAAGGGTATAGATGCCATAACCCTTCTACTCGTAAGTTTACAGTGAACAGAGATGTTTTTGATGAGATGAGCAGCTGGTATAAACCAATAAATGTGATGATTGATGTAGATGCACAAAATGGTAATGCTGCATAGAATTCACAGCAACAATCACAAAATATCAGTGGACCTGCAGTGTCCTCTAGCAGTGGTTTACATACTTGCCATGGACAGGCAGATTGAGATCAGGAGAATCTCCTCAAAGCAATGCAGATAGTGGTACTCAGGTATCATGAAAAGGAAAAGAGAAGGTAGATCAGCCCATGTTTGATGTGAATGCAGGTCACTCTTATGTGGATGGTGAATCCAGTGGCTCAGAATAGAGCATTGATGATGAGTTGGGTATTCCTTCTATTGTTACAGCCATTCACTATGCCTATATGGTCAAAGTGATACAGGAACCAGAACCCACTTCTTTTGAACAAGCCATGGGAAATGAAAAATGGGAGAAAGCCATGGATGAAGAAATGGATTCCTTGGAAGCAAATGCTACATGGGAATTGGTGCCTTTGCCTAAAGACAAGAATGCAATTGGCTGTAAGTGGGTTTATAAGATCAAGCACAATGCAGATGGTTCTATGAACATATACAAGGCAAGTTTAGTTGTTCAAGGGTATGCACAGACATATGGCAATGATTATGAAGAAACATTCAGTCCGGTTGCAAGGATGGCAACTATAAGAGTAGTCATTTCTATGGCTGCATCAAAGGGATGGTCTTTACATCAGATGGATGTAAAGAATGCCTTCTTGCATGGTGACTTGCAAGAAGAGGTCTTTATGGAGCAGCCACCAGGTTATGTTCATGCTATTCATCCTGAGTTTGTTTGCAGGTTGAAGAAAGCCTTATATGGCTTGAGTATGGCTTGAAGCAAGCACCTAGAGCATGGTCTGACAAGATAGGACAGTATCTTGTCACTATTGGCTTTTATATTTCCAAGGCAGATTTCTCACTCTATGTGAGAAAAACAGAGAAAGGTATTATGGTGCTTGTCATTTATGTTGATGATTTGATCATCACAGGTGATAGTGATGAAGATATCCTTCATGTGAAAATGCTATTGAAGCAGAAGT
Source organism: Dipteris shenzhenensis (assembly GCF_047967505.1). Taxonomy (NCBI): domain Eukaryota; kingdom Viridiplantae; phylum Streptophyta; class Polypodiopsida; order Gleicheniales; family Dipteridaceae; genus Dipteris; species Dipteris shenzhenensis. The sequence continues at coordinate 12,882,020 of NC_141623.1, forward strand.
TTGAGATGAAGGATTTGGGAGAGCTATGTCATTTCTTGGGCATTGAGGTGATTAGATCACCAAGTGGGATACAGAACTCGCAGAGGTAGTATGGATTGGACATGCTATCCAAATATGGGATGACAGGCTGTAAGCCTATTTCAGTTCCTTTGGAGTAGAATGTGAAACTGAGCACAAATGTAGGTGAGCTTCTGGAAGACCCTACTATGTATAGACGCATAGTAGGAAGTTTGATTTATATGACTATTACCAGGCCAGATTTAAGCTATGATGTTGGATTGGTAAGTCAGTTTATGCAGGCTCCAAGGAAACCGCATTTGGATGGATGTGGCTAGACGCATACTCAAGTATGTGAAGTCCACATTGCAGTATGGACTATTTTATGAGGCTGGGGTTCAGATACAGTTGCATGGATACACTGATGCTGATTGGGCTGGTAGTACCTCTAATAAACGATCTACCAGTTGATATGTGTTCTCTTTTGGGAGTGCTGCAGCCACCTGAAGCAGTAAGAAACAGCCTACAGTTGCCTTGTCAAGCACAGAGGCTGAGTACAGGGGTGCAGCAATGGCTGCATGTGAGGTAGCTTGGTTGCATAAGCTACTTTATGATATGCATCAGTGGGCCAGTTGTCATTTAGTATGACAACATGAGTAGTATACACTTGGCAATAACCCAGTCTATCATGCTAGAACAAAGCACATTGAGGTGCATTATCACTATGTGCAGGAGAAGGTTTTATTAGGTCTTATTGATCTAGTTTATGTCAGCACAGAGGATTAGATGGCTGACATATTCACAAAGGCATTGGGCACAGAGAAGCTGCACAAGTTCAGAGACCTGCTTGGCATTAGGGAAAAAGGAAACTCATTTTGGGGCCCTATAAGAAATTCACTATTTTTTTATTTATTTCTCTCCTAAAAGAGCTCAAAAATAGTAAAATACGGAGACGTGGCTTAGAACTATCAGTAAGGACTATAGAAATATCAATTCAAAAAGGAATAAGATAATCTTTTGTCTGACTAACACGATTTTGCATTAAATATCTCCTTAGATTTTTTTTGTTTACCAAAGATTCCGCATCTCTTTTGCCGACGTTTGCAGGCCTTTCATAAAGAATCCATCACTGAACTTGGTGATTGCAAGTTTTCAAAATATTCACATGGATACCGCCACACTTCCACGATTCATGTTACAAAACGACTACGAGATTGACAAACAAACTTCGCAACCTCAAAAGCACAAGAAATGGCCGATACTAGTGAGTCACTATCTCAGAAGAAGCGAGTACACTATCTTCACATCGACTTAGAAGAACAATATGCTCCAGCACAAAAAAGATGAAAGGATACGGTGCTAAATGCTCAACAGCGGGAAAATATAAGAAGAGAAGGGCTTCAACATATCGACTTATGGTGCGATGGAAGCATATATCCAAAATGTCAAGTAAAAAACTCTACACCTCCATTTGTCAATCCCACCACATTACTGAGGTTTGCTGGTGATGGACAAAATGGACTTCTTGGTTATATTTCAGTGCAAACTACATTTGCGGAAACGTATAAAATTATGTACCTACAAGAAAAGGGGGCCAAGATGCAAGAGATAGCCATTCGTGCAAAATTGGAGTAGCAGTTGCAGAATGAAATTGAGGAGCATTCAAAGAGTAAAAAAGAGTTGACAAGAGCAAGAAAGAAGAGAACCGTGCTTGGAGATAGATTACGTAGTAGGAAGATTAAAAGCATTGCAAATTTGAAGGCTGGGACTGGTGGATGGAAGCGACGAATTCAGGAAGCAAGGTTAGATTGAAATTTATCATTTTGTATACTCAAAAAGGCTCTCAAATGACTATATCTATTTTGTCCCTTACCGCAAAACATGAATGGAGGTGCTGAATGATATAGGCATATTGTGTTGTTACTATAGGAAATTATTGGAGCCTGCAAAAGAAAATATGGATCCGAACCTTCTTCCTGTTAAACAAATGAAAGGATTGCTTTCTTGTGGTGTAGCAAAAGGTTTGATTGAGGAAAAAAAATACAAAACAGTCAAACGCAATGTTGTAGAGGACTTTGTATCCAATAATCAAGTTGATGGCACTATAATCCAAGAGGCTCTTGATGTTAGTGGAGTTAGCAGGAAGGGATATAGTTCGATTTTCCATGCGATATCGTCAACTTTGAAAGATCAAAGGATTAAACGAGTTAGTGCCAAATCCAGCAACCATGTGGAGGATAAGAGGTCATTTGAATGAAAGTATAGATGAATTTATTGGGCAATATATCCATATTGAAGAAATATTTCATGGTGGTAAAGGAACCACTGTGTATGATCCTTGGAACAATATATTTGTAGATCTACAACAACTTCAAAGAAGAATGGTCGTGTTTTATGGAATAACATTTGAGGAGTTTTATGGTCTACCCAAGGCATGGAGAAGTCTCACTACATGGCACGTAATGCATTTTCAGACACACACAACACTATGGAGGGAGTTAGAAGGCAAATAGTCTGAAGGAAGTCTTCCAATGGTTTTACCGAGGCATACTACAGAGGCTGCATGCTAAAAGGAAAGTTGCTAGCTCCAAAATCAAGCTTGCTTTTCTTCTAGCCCAAAAGCAAAAACGAAGACAAACTCTAGACAATTCAATGGCAGTAGAGAGACATAGACAATGGAGGGAATCGAAGATATTTAGAAACCATAAATGGACAAGTAAACATGAATAGGACTCATTTATAACTTATTGGTGTTATGTCCACATGTTTTCAAACTCAATCAATAGATTTTTTTTTTGTGGAACAAGTGACTCTTGGTGTTATGCATCAAAAGTATTTCTTTTGTGAAACATATGATCTAAACGTAATACAATTCTGTAACTCCTCTATAAAGGTGCCATGTACACGTCCATATTTTTTGCCTTGTACTTTCTTGGCACAAGTAGTGCAAGCATGAGGTGTCCCTTTTTTATTGTTAGCCATGGTGGGATATTGTAATTCACCATGACTATGGGCCATGTCAACCAAGATGTCGAGCGTAACCGGAAAGGATTCATGCCGTCCATGGCAAGCCCAAGATGTAAGTTGTGTGGCTTCCTTGCAAAGTCCAGCCACTGATTATCTATGTGCTTCCAAGCTACACAATCTATGGGAATCCTCAATGTGTCATCCATGGATCGATGAGATGCATGCCATGTCATCAACTCCGCTATGGATTTGCATCGGAACATGTGTTGTATTCTTGCAATGCTGGGAAAGTGTCTCAAGACCTTTACCAGTATTCCCTCACCCTGCAAGTCATCTCTATATCGTTGTTCCCCACACTTTGGACAACTAGCCAAATCTCCATGCTCACGACGAAAGAGAATACAATCATTAAGGCAAGCATGGATGGTATCAAAATCCATACCCACCATTGTTAGCATCTTTTTTGCTTCATCTCTTGATGTGGGCATGGTATTTGGTGCAGGCAACATCTTTTGGAGAAACCTATGACAATTCAAACATACATAGGCTTCGAACAATGATGATTCGGTATACACTATTTAAATGATGATTCTTAAAACAAAGATGATGATTCTCAAAACAAAAAATATCCAAATAATGAGTCAAATTAATGCAAGAGCTAACTCATTAAGGTCGAGACACTTGTATCCGACCACCCATCTTGCAGATTCAAGATTGAGAGAAGCATGTAGTTTAGAAATCCTAGCACCCTCGTACAATTGTGTTGATTGCAACACTCGCATTTTGACCTCAGACTCTGACATCACATGTACATGGGATGTAGTGCCCCTAAAAATGGAATCCATCACATCGACCATACCCTCGTCATCATCCGAGAGACTATAGTCTTGCTCAAAGTGAGAAGGTATATGCATACCCTCGTCATCCTCCTCATCCTATTTTAAGATTTCGTGTAAATATAAGATCTTGTATTTCCTGGTATCCAATAAGATTGCGAACTTAAATAGCTTTGACTTACCAATGGTCCATCAACACGTGCAACACCAACGGTGGATACTGGTTCAAGCTCCTCCCCATACATCTATAAGTGGCACATGATAATACGACATTGATGTCATACTTCTTGCTTGCAATGAGTGCAATGACAGTATAACCTCTCTGTAAGCCACTTCGTGCTCCTGAGCGTTGGCGCATCATCGGACGAACTTCCACTCGTCCCTTCCATCTATACTTATAAAATCACAACATAAGTTGCAAGAAAATATATTAACAATTATAAAATAGCATCTTTGAGCTTCCCTTCATGTTAGAACAAAAAGTGACTTAAAGCATCGCTATATAGCGACTTTTTGCTCTATTCCATCGCTATATAGTGACGTTTTTAATTTAAAATGTTGCTATATAGCGACGAAAAAGCGTCGCTATATAAGTGACTTAAAGCATCGCTATATAGCGACTTTTTGCTCTATTTCGTCGCTATATATCAACGTTTTTAATTAAAAACATTGCTATGTAGCGACCTAAAAGCATCGCTATATAGCGACATTGTGGGTTAAAACCTGAGACTCGCGTCGCACGGCATTTTCTTTAGCAATCTCTCTAATCTCTCAAGTAACCAAGGCAATCTCTCCTCCCACCTATTTTCGACGGCCTCCCACCTATTTCCGACAACCTCCCACTCTAGTCTCCACTCCTCACCCTTCTCCTAGCTCTTGTACTCCCTCTCTACCCTTTTCCCTCTTTGGTTTCTTAAAAGAAAGTTCTTCAAGAGGTGAGTTTGTTTCAACAATGTAGGTTATTTGTTTGTTAGCTTTAGTTTTGTGAGTGCTTCTCCTTGTATTGCTAAACCTGTAAACTAGTTTTCATGCTTGTTTTCAAAGGATTGAAACAAAAAACGAGATTTCAAGAACGAAAGAAGATTCACCTCTTTTTTGTATTTCTCTTCCTTCTCTTTCTCCTTGTCTCCTCAATCTCCTCCTTTCAAGAAATTAATTTTGTAATCTCCTCCTTCCTCTAACATCTTATTTGAAAAATGGTATGTTTCCTCTCTTTTGTAGGGCCAGTCCACAACACCGAGCGGGACGTACTATTTTAGGTAAGTGCTCCTCTTTTTTCCATTTATTATTTTTGTTATTTGCATTGGCCTGCAACTAGCGCCTTAAGCGCTAGCTACAGTGATGGGTGTAGGAACCCTTTCTTCCCCTCAATCTCTTTCCTTCTTCTCTCCTTCAATCTCTTTCCTCCTCTTTTTCCCTCTTTCCTTTTCCTCTTCTTCTCTCTTTCTTTCCCTCTTTTTCCCTCTTTCCTTTCCCTCTTCTTCTCTCTTTCCCCTTCTCTTATGCTCATGCATAAACATAAGCATGAGCATAAGCATGAGCATAAGAGAATGAGACATATGCTCATGCTTATGAGCCTTATGCATGAGCATAAGAGAAGTAGACATATGCTCATGCATAAGCGTGAGCATATGTCTCTTTTTTCCTCTTCTTCTCTCTTTCTCTACCTCTTTCCTCTTTTCAAATCTCTCTTCTCCTCTTTTCCCCCTCTTTTCCCTCTTTCCTTTCCCTCTTATTCTCTCTTTCCCCCTTCTCTTATGCTCATGAATAAGCATAAGAAAACGAGACATATGCTCATGCTTATGCTTATGCATGAGCATAAGAGAAGTAGACATATGCTCATGCATAAGCATGAGATATGTCTCTTTTTTCCTCTTTTCTCTTTCCCTCTTCTTCTCTCTTTCTCTTCCTCTTTCCTCTTTTCCAATCTCTCCTTCCTTTCCCTCTTCTTCTCTCTTTCCCCCTTCTCTTATGCTCATGCATAAACATAAGCATGAGCATAAGAGAAGGAGACATATGCTCATGCTTATGCTTATGCATGAGCATAAGAGAAGTAGACATAAGCATGAGCATATGTCTCTTTTTTCCTCTTTTCACTTTCCCTCTTCTTCTCTCTCTCCCTCTTTCCTCTTTTCCAATCTCTCCTTCCTTTCCCTCTTCTTCTCTCTTCTCCTCTTTTCCCCCTCTCTTCCCTCTTTCCCTTCCCTCTTGAGATCATGCCAATCCTGAGTGAGGTCCATGAAGGCATTGTAGGAGGACACTTTCAAGGGGAAGCCACATCAATAAAAGGTCTCCTCATAGGCTACTGGTGGCCAACAATGTGGGCAGATGCCTATGAATATGTAAAAGGCTGTGATGTATGCCAACGGACTAGTAAACCACAACACAAAGAATTCAATCCCCTAACACCAGTTGTTGCACAAAAACCATTTGAAAAATGGGGGATTGACTATGTGGGCCCCATACATCCAGCAGCAAAAGGAACACAAGCACACTACATCATTGTGGCCACTGATTACTTTACAAAATGGGCTGAAGTTGCATCAATAATAGTATCACACACTTTCATTCCATACTCTCAAAGCATGCAATGAATTCACAAGCATGACAAAAAGCTATGCCAAAACTCAAGATGAATTGGCAAAAGAGTCTGCAGCCTCCACAACGAGACCCCCACCAAACATCACAGCCTCTCCTATATGCTATAATATCAAACTTGCATACAAATTATCTACAAGCTCAATGATACGGGTGCAATCGCATCCAACATGTATGGAAGATAGCAAGAAATGCCAACCTCAACAACGAGAGCCCCGCCAAACCTCTTCCCAAGAAGATTTGATGGCAGTGTTCTCGCAACCTCAGCAATGACTACCCCTCCTTAAGAGGAGAGAAGCTTCTTGACTACAGACCAAAAATTGTATGGTGCAAAAGCATTACAACAGGATCGACTGGATTACGCACATGGCATCCCAACTCTGAAATCAAAATAAGCCATAGCTCGAGGACGGGTAATAAAATGGATCTGGGAGTATGTTGACTCTGTGGGAACATGGACTTATGTAGAAAGAGAATGTGTTATGAGCAAGATTCCATGCCCAAGGTTGTTTAAAATCCAGCAGCAAATTCCCAAGCCTAGTAGCCTAACCAAATGTCACCTGACTTGGCTACCTAACCTAACCTAAGCCAACGAACCTCACATGACCTAACCTAAATAACCTCCCTATCCTAGCATGACCTAACCTAACCTAACGTTTCCACCTTGTGATTCTTGCTAAAGATACTGGGGGGTCTAAGCATGGTTAGGTGACATGCTTTTTGTGCTTTATGAAAGCACATAGCACATTACTTATAGCACAAATTATGTACCTTAATATATGATTTTTAAAAAATATCAATGTTCTTTAGTGAACTTACAATATTATAGGAGTCAAAAAGCACATTTTATCATTGCAATAATTTCTTAAGGTTTAAAATAGGTGTCCTATACCACTGAAAGCTAAAAATGTCCCGAATAGTGCTTTTTGTGTCACCTTCCCATGCTAAGACCCTAAGGCAACTTGTCTATGTAGAATGCCCCTTCTAGATTGACATAGAGGACTCCTGAGATGCCATATCATTTAATAGGTGGCGCTCTTACAATTTCATGATGTCCCCACAACATACCGCATCAATAGTGGTGACCTCATTGACCTTGAAAATTGCTATACACAAGTAGGACATGGTTTCCACCTTCCCTTTCCACGTCCTCATATTGCCACCTAAAAGAAAAGATCTGTGATTAAGCAAATGTCATTTGCCACCTCATATATGGGGACCTCATGGGGACATGCCTTAATATACACATCATTTTCTACATCATCTATGATGACACATCATGTCACATCATCTTGATGGCTCATGTAAGACATGCCATCAAGGTGCTTCCTGCTATATGATTGCACGCAAGGCCCTACTTGCCACCTCACCTTGCCATAGCATATAGGCAACACATCGAGAACACATCAAGAGGGACATGTCATCATCTTGCTTGGTGACACATCATTACATACAAGGCCTACACCACTACAAGACACAGGCATCTTTTTGACGTTGTCTTTCGATGCTTCATGGGAACAGGCACGAAGATCATTCGATACGGTTGGTGGACGGGGAAGTGTCGGTCTGGATGTCAAAATAGTTGTGGGTATGGTCGTCGATATATGTGTTAGTATAGAGGTTGGTATATACTGACCCCGATACCGACATTAATACCAATTACCATACCGGCTGACACCAACTCTTGCACTGACGCTTTCACCAATGCCTGAGTATATTTTTCCACACCGATGTTTTTACAAAACGTCATTTCCAAGGGTCCCAAAATAATTTTGAACCAAAGTTTGGTCATTAGAAAGATAAAAAATATAAGAGTATCTAAACCAAAATTGAGATCAAAACACTTTGGAGAGGGAGAGGATGGGTTGCAAGGTTGGAGGAGAGGGGAGGAGGAGTTGCAAGGTTAGGACATGCTTTTGGATGTGGAGTGCAAGGAAGCATGGACACTTGAGACAATTGCTTGCAATACCAAAGTAGAACTCAACACAATGCCCTAAAGAGTGTGGGCTTCATTCCATTATGGGGTATTTATACAAGTTGGAGAGCTTCTCTCTCTGCATGTAGGAATTGTAAGACATTCTCTCTCTATATGTAGAACTTGCATATAGAAGTTGCATGCAAGAGTTGTATGTAGAACTCGCATGTAGGAGTTGCATGTAGAACTCGCATGTAGAACTCGCATGTAGGAGTTGCATGTAGAACTCGCATGTAGGAGTTGCATGTAGAACTTGCATGTAGAACTCGCATGTAAGAGTTGCATGTAGAACTTGCATGTAGAAGTCACATGTAGGAGTTACATGTAGGACTTGCATGTAGGAGTTGCATGTAGAACTCGCATGTAGGAATCGTATGTAGAACTTGCATGTAGAACATGCTAGTTGGATTTCTAAGAGGGATTATTTCTAGCCTTATGCAAGCACAAGTGGAGCTTTGCCGCTACTCTACACACACATTCTGTTCTTCCTAAGTCCATATTGGCACAGAGACAACATATAGGGACAAAAACCCTAAATTTTTAAAAATACTTGTTTCAATAAAAACCCTTTAAAAAGTAAAATTAGTGCAACCTTGAGCTAAATACTTATAATTAACATCCCATAACACAAAATTTCTCATTTATACTGCAACTCATGTCCATTATATGTTGGCTTTACTGCAAAATCACATAACTAAAATTACAAATAAATTCTGAAACTTATGCATGGGCATCCACATTGGAAGAGTCTACACCATCATTTTCATGTGTCTCCACCCATATGCACCCTTGTCTATGATGGGTTTCATGCCAACTTGCATGATTTTGTCTTGCATTCGATGAGTTGTATATTCTTCTTCAACATTCCGTGTTAACATCTTGCACTGCATGGGATAGTAAGGACTCTTTGAATGCTAGTGTCACAACTTCTCTTATTTCGATACGCTTGTACCACAATTGAACCAATTGAACCATTGGGCTTGACTTAGTTCTACCAGCCTCGTGTTGGGTTGCTCTATTATATGCACAATGTGCTTGCCAATGCGATCTTTCCATGCCGTGAGTGGACCACACTCCGATGCTTCCATAATTCCATGCCATGTATGGTGCATGAGCATATAATATATGTTGCCAAATAGAAAAATAAATCAGTAAATATAGGACCATTCAATATGCACATCTCAATATCCAAGTTAGAGATTACCATGTCCTGTGTGAATTGATTCTTTCCCCAAGCTATCTCCATATTTTGGCTAAAGCCATTCATAGCATTGATGAAACACTGTGCATCATCTTCTTCGAATCTTTTCTTTTGTAGTAAAGGTACAAAGCTATCAAGAGCTAACCACAGTCGTGACTTTTCCAGTTTTTTTTGTCTCTTCCCCCCTCGTTCATAATAGGCATTGTGTAACTTTCTCCATACATCAAACTCATTAGCATGTTTGAGCTTGTCATTCTTCTTCTTTGCAGAAAGGAATTTGAAAGCCTTGACACCACCAAAGCTTGGATTATAAGGAACATTTCCTATTTTTCCAGATCTTTTCTCATCTTTTGAATCTTTACTTGCCCAGAGTGTAGTCCCATATATGACAGAACCTTTTCAATTCTTGCAATCATCCTCTCACTCTCTTGTTGGGGCTTTAAGTTATATGTATCAATGATGTATAGATGCACCAACTTTTCAATTATTCTCACAATAGTATGAAGCGCACAAATGTTTACTCGCTCAAGAGGAATTTCAAGAATTGGGCTCCATGATGGATCTTTCCCTGGAGCATCCCTATCTGGTGCCTTAGTTTGATCTATCTCTGCAAGTTCAGAGGCCCATTTCTTTTGATTCTTTTTACCACTCTTTGCAGGTACTCTTGTTTGCATGCATAGTGGACAAGGATGGCTTGTATTTGCTCCATGTGCCACATTAAACATACATTCAATAGTCTTGAGGTCAACAGCAACTAGATGCCATTCTACACAGTAGGATCCATAGCCCTCAACTTCAAGTAGCTCACCATTATTATGACCTTTGATCACACTTGGGATATCGGTTTGGTCAAAAAACCATTGCAAAATTGAATGTGACTCTTTCGGCACTTGCAAAGAAAAATCACATGTTATTTCAAAATATTCTAAGTCTTTTTGCATTATTGCATTAAAATACAAATTTTCATCATACCTCAAAGGCATCCAACCACCAAATCTCCTGTTCTGATTGCACACTGAACTGTCTTGCATCATCAAGCTCAACTTCAAGGTCTAGTATTCCATTCATCATTGTCAAACTAACTCTTTCCAATTTTTAACCTTTGACCACCTCACTTTCATCAAGCTTTAGTACAATCTTCAGAGTACCATTGCATTCTTCCATAGGCATATCATAAAACTTCACCATGGCATGCAGAACTCTTCAAACATCCATCACAAAGTTATTATTGACTATCAATTCCAATTATTTAGTCTCTTCAGCCTTTGTTTTCAAAGTTAGTATACTACATACACGCTAGGGCTCACTGACTAAATCAAGTACGCCCAAATTGAGTGCATGCCTGGCCTTATCAACATTAGTCGGTTTAGGAAGCGAGACTTTAACTTTTGCTCCCACAGAAAGACATGTGTTTTTAAGCTTTTAAATATGAGCTGATATGCCCTTGTACTTATCCCTACAGTATCACAAACTCCCTGTGCACTAGTTGCATTGAAATGCTCGATAACTTTGTTCATTAACTCAGATGTTATCTTTGATTTTAGACTTTTGAATTTTGGATGTTGTATAATAGACTCCAACATTTTTTTTTAAAATACTTCACCCATAGCACCATAGTGTTCATCATGGATAGACATGAGTTCTGAAACACTCCTACAAGCTCTCACTCGATGCTTCCAATGACCACTTTTCTTGGATATTTCATCCATTGGATATAATTTCTTCTTACGTAGTCTTGGACACATTGGAGTATCCTTAATGAATGATAATGTTTTTTCTAACTTCTTGATCTCATCCTTCAGAGCTATGTTTTGCATCTATAAGTGAATTACATTTATAGTGCTCTCTCCCTGTTTCATCTTGAGCCAAGTCTAAGGCACCAAACAAGTCTATCTCTAACTCTATACCTAGTTGATTTCCTATATCATCATCGTACTCTAGCATCCTATGTTCACCTAAAAGTACATGATCATCTTCTTCAATAAAGTGTGGTGATTCTTGATGATCGGTGTCTTCTTCCTCAATATCATGATCTCCATCTTCCTCCCGTGTGATGTCATTATGCGCATCTTCCTCTTGTTTCATATTGTGATCTTCATCTTCTTCGCTAGATTCATCGGGATCAATTAGATCTGGCATTGGTAGTGGCATCTCCATATCCACATCTCTATCTTCAAAAATTTGCTTGCTTTGTGGTGCAACTTGGATCACATACCACCATCTTGGATCAGAACAATCTGGTTGAAAAACCACCTATATTGAAGATGGGTGCCAAATGTCATCAATTATATATATGAAATTATACTCAAGTACATGTATCAATGGATCTTTAAAAGTGAAAGCTTCAATTAATTAAATCATTCGTATGCATCTGCTCTATGCACCTGCTCACAGTGCTTGGGAAGAACAAAAGTATCACTTTCATCGGTCCAATGTTTGGTGGAGTCTATTGCAAAGAAACCACTACTATCTTTTCTCATTGTCGCATGGGGACCATTGTAAATAGTTCTAAACCATTTTACATCAAGAATGAAAATACTAAATCGTCTGAAATCAACTTCATAGATTTCACGTATGGTTCCACAATAATCCAATTGTGAGGAGAGAAGATTGGTATCCGAAGCACTTGCTCGGCTATCTTGTGTGAAGTTAGCCATGACTCCACAATCATACGTGATATCGATGCATTCCACACAAAAATGTCATCCATATGACCATAATCCACTATACTTTTTGTACTGTAAAAGAGCATTATTAAAACAATGAAGATGCATCTATTTTATAGCATATATTGCCACAAAATATTACTTAATTATGTCAAGAGGTAAGAAACTTACATGCATCGTACATCCAAATGATAACTCTCGCTTGCGCTCGTTTATTGTCTCTCCATCGTGTTCCACTTTACGTAGAGCCAGTTGTAGCCAATCAAGTGACATGTGAGTGGGGAGAAGAGCCAGATCTCGTGGATATGGTTGTGATTGCCTATACATTACTCTGAATCTCATCCTTGCATTTATACTTTCTACTTTGGTCACTTCATATCTCTCAATCCACTTTTGCATCTCAGGGCTATTGAGGATACATAACTTATTGAATTTCTCTATTTGCAATTCGATCATCTTTCAATTCCTTTTCCTTAGGGAACCTCGCCAATGATGCGATCATCATCCTTGTTATTCCAAGCTTGCGGCATATTGGGATCCATGGATGTAAGAAACTCTGTGATATATACTAATGACTCTTGCACAAGCCATCCCTCTGCCATGCTTGCTTCTAGTCTTGCCCTTTGTCTTACAAATCCCTTCAAAGTTTTCATAAACCGCTCAAGAAAAAACATCCATCGACTATGAACGGTACTTGCAATAGCCACCTCATCAACTATGTGCACAAGCAAGTGGACTTGAGTAGTCATAATGCTCGAGGGAAAGTGCTTCTCAAGCAAGCATACGGCTTCGATGGATTCCACCCTAGCCTTCTCGATGCTCGATATGGAGATCTCTTTTTGAGATGTCCACATGTTTTACATGTCCGTGTAAGATTTTCATAATCAGTCTACATATTAATTAGCTTAAATTGAAGAAAATGCAATCAATGCAATTTGATAGTAAGCATACCTCACAATACCACTGATCTTGAATATAGCATTTCTAACATCTTCTTGTAAGCACGCTTTTATTGTAATGGGGAGGATGAACTATCAAAGCAACAAAAAGAAGTCATGTCAACAATATAACATAATCATAATTACACTAATGCATCAAGATTATCAGTACACTAATTCTACAGCTTAAAATACCTATAAGAGCTTGTGCCAATCATGGGACTTGAGCCCATTAAGCTTATTGTCCTTTGAAAATGCTCCTTTCAAGCAACGCATGTACCCTGTCGATGTTTGAAAAGAGGCAATGTCTGCCTTGACTGTTGTCTCCTCCCTCGTAGAGAGGATCCACATTGCTTTCGAGAGAACAAATTTTCCTGAAGCATGCACTTGGGCCACAAATGAGACATCCTATTCATAGCACGCAAGTTTTCTCGCACTCCTCTCGAGCCTTTGGAACCAACCAAGTGTGCCCAAATAGTAGCCCCCACATTCTTGAAGATATGCATGGGATCCAAGAGATGATTGATTTGTAACTGACCCCAATAAGGAAGCTCATGAAAGATCGATAGCCTCTTCATACCAGGAGTAGGTTCCTCTCCATTCACCCTTCAAGCCTGAATCCAGTCACTTTCCTTCACATATGATGGTGGTGGATCAAGCTGACCTCCACGTGCGAGATGGTCGAGTAGAAGGTATTGACCATGACCTTCATAAACATTTTTCCTCATATGTTTGGAGTATTGCGCAAGCAATTTCAAACCCAGTCCACAAACAGGACAAGTATGGTACCCACTTATAACAAGTCCTGCACGCATGCATGAATGTGTTAGTATAAGACATGCATGTGAAAGAGAGTCATAAAAGCATAATCCTATATTATACATGTAGAGACAGAACCACGTACCTGCGCACTCTCCATATCCTGGGTAGTCATGCATGGTCCACATCATGATACCCGTGACCAAAATATCATTGGTATGTCTAGGAGCTCTGGAAATATCAAAGACCCGCACTCCTCTCCATAATATTTGTAACTCCTCTATCAAAGGTGCCATCTACATGTCCATATTTTTTGCCTTGTACTTCCCTGGCACAAGTAGTGCAAGCATGAGGTGTCCCTTTTTTATTGTTAGCCATGGTGGGATATTGTAATTCACCACGACTATGGGCCATGTTGACCAAGATGTCGAGCATAATCCGAAAGGATTCATGCCGTCCATGGAAGAAAAGCATACATGCTAAAAGCACGTGTAAAATTTAATATTTTCTTATTTTTTAAATTAATTCAATTCTTTGATATACTACTTTTTAAAATTTAAAGGTTATTACTATATAATATACATAATTTTAAATGTTATTAATGTATAATATTAGTAATATATATTTTTAAAATTAAATTTATATATTAATTACATTATATTTATATTAGTTTTTAAGTTAATAATGTATATTTTTATTAAAACTAAAATTTAATATCTAGTTAATAGCAGGAGGAATACTGTAGAGATTTTTCATATTAAGAACTATCTTACAAATACATTCACTATTGAAGAATAAGTATTATATAAAGCACAGATTTTCATTGTTATATTTTTTTAATTAATGTATTTATATAATATTTATATTAATTTATATATTAATAATATATATTTTTACCAAAATTATATTTTAACATTAGTTAATAAAGATTTATGATATTATGAAGTAAAAATATTATAAATGGATTTCTCATATTAATAAAGTGTTGTGAGAAGAGTTTTTGGAGAGATTTATGATTAAATTTTGTTTTGAAGTTGTTGCGTATGCAATAAGTAGGGAGGTTTGAGTGGTTTTGAGGTTAAGAGAGAAATTTGTAATAGATTGTTTTGTTTTGTTTTTTTTTAAATTATTGCATGGCCAATAAGCTGGGAGAGTTTCAGTTTGAGAGAAATTTGTGACAATAGGTTGTGAGAGTTTGAGGTAAAGAGGGAAATTTGTGGAAAAAAAGATTTAATGAAAAAAAAGGTTTTTCGAAGTTATTGTGTACACAACAGGTTTTTAAGAAAAGAATCGGATTTGGAAAAAATTTCAAATTTACAAAAAGTTGATTCTTAGAAGTTCTTGCATATACAATACATTGGAAATGAACTCACCTCTTGCAACATTTTGAAAATTTTGAGAATTCTGCAATAGGTTGATGAGAGGAGAGAAGAGTTCCAAGTGTGAAAGAAGGAGCTTTGAATGAAAGAGAGAGTGAACAACTCAAATGCATGGCAAAGGGGGCAGAGAGTCTCAGACTTGTCATGTTGTTCGTAATATTGGTACTATCATGCCAGAGAATATAGATGGGAGAATCTTGAGTTACGAAGGAGAAAGAGTTCAACCACAAAATTCAAGAGGCATTGGCAACAAATTGACATCAATGAACATGTCTACCAGATTGCCATTTCCAAGATATTATAAGGCATCAAAAAATTCTCAAGCCCACACAGCATTTGATTATAGAGATAAAGATTCAAGGGAAATGGATTCGAGGTTTGAAACTAGAAAATGCAAAACACTATTTACAAAAAGAAAGTATGTGAGTGTGAAGAGGCAAAGAATCATGGCATCAATTCTAGAACCAAAGAGACATGTAATGCTATTTGAGGAGAATATGGAAAGGATGCTTATGCGAGTTTGTTGCAAGAGACTTTGCATTAGAAAAGTTGGGAAAGATGATTGTGCAACCATACGCCTTGGTATTTCGAGTAAGACAGCCCCTAATAGACATAACTATCTTCTTCAAGAGTTTTCATGCTTTCTTCATCAAGGCACTGATCGAGATTTGGGCACAAGACACTGTAAACCTAGATTGAAACCCATGGTTAATGGGAGACCCATTTGCAATCGAGGATATCAATGGTTAATTGGACTATCACATGGCACATACTGGACCATCTGGGTAGAGGTGAAAGAAAAAGTGGTTCATACAATTCATGGAAATACCTACAAGCTTAAATGCCATGGAATCACTATAAATGCAACCGCAACATTAAAGCAAGTTCTCGAAGACCATGCATTACCACAGCCTCATCTTCAACAAACAATGCTAGATGGACATGTCGAATGTCAACAACATCTTCCTTTGGGAATGACAAAGAAGGTCATCCTAGAAACTGTCAATAAAACTTTACAAGACACAGATGAGAGCATAATTTCACAGTCAACCTTGTACAAAATTTGGCATAGAGATTTTTGCCATGTCACGACACCATCAAAGCAAAGGATGTCAAAATGTAAGACATGTGATGAATTAAAAAATGCCATTGAACATAGTAAATGTGAGCAGTAGTGAGGAAGATATATTAAATGGTGATCAATCCATTTACGTCATGTGCAGGATGCTCGAAAGTTGTATGCTTCTTGGAGGGAGGAAGCTATTTCACATGTTGATAAGTCCATGTGCATCACCATTGATGGCATGGACCAGAATACAACTTTGCCACGATATAGATGTATCCCACCGGCTCTGGAGGGCAAATGTGGACTAAAAACATACTTGTGTGGAGTATTAGTACATGGATACCGAATCTTTTGTGATGTATGGATTGATAGTTTGCATGACCATGATAGTAACAAGGTTGTTACATCAATCATGAAAGCAATAAGAAAGGTTAGAGATGCTCACGGATGTTTACCTAACACATTGCGAATACAAGCTGATAATTATTGGAGAGAGAACAAGAAAAAATATATATTTGCTTTATGCTCTATGCTGGTTGGTTTGAAAATATTTGAAGAAGTGGAAGTTGGCGTTCTTCTTGTCAGCCATACACATGAAGACATAGATCAAATCTTTAGTGTTATCTCTGATGAGTTGAAGTCAATGGATGTTTTGAGAATGGAGGATATGCTATTTCGAATTGGGAAAAAAATTAGAGGTTCTCGCAAGGAAGAATCAGAAGTGGCTATCTTAGAGAGGATGGTAGATTGGAGAGCATTCATAGAGCCACATTTACAAACAGGAGATGATGCCCTAATAGGACACAAATCCACACTACTTTCGGTTTCACATGCATAACAATATTCCAGTGATGCAATGGAAGCACTACTCAGTAGATGGAGATCATTTATGGAGTGAGTCATATGCTCTATTCCAATGAATAATTCCATTGGAGGAAACTAGATTTGTTCTTGCAAAAAACAAATCACTTGACATAGATGAAATGAAAGGCTTGAAAGCCTTCATTAAACATCTTCAAAGTATGATGCAAAAATATCCTGAGCAATCAACTAAGAATTTGGAGACAATTAAATCAACTAAAGAACTTATCCAATCTTTAGAAAGACAAGAAAACTTAATGAGCATTGAATATTGTGAATCCTTTTGGCCGGAACAAGCTAGGTCACCAAGTTTTCCTTTGGATATAAATATGTTACTAGATATGGAGGAAGCAAAGGAATGCCTTCTACCTCGAAAATATTGTGGCAGGAAGGGAGACAAACCCTTACTAGAGTTTATACCATCTAATGAGATTGAAGAGGGTCTATTTGTTGTAGTTTGGGCATCTGATCCAGGTTTAGAGTTGGATGACCAAGGTGTCCCAATATTCTGGGTTGCAAAGGTTGCTAAGATAGAAAGGGCTGACAAGGGAACTCCTATAACATTCACAGCATTATGGTATGAACCAAAGCCATTGAAAAATCTCCCAAGAAGATATACAATAAAACAACTCTATGAGGGATGCTTACAAAAATACATGAATGGGCTCCAAATAATGAGAGATTAATAGAGGTGGAAGTCAGTAGCATTATTCATTGCTGGAAATCGAGGACACAAATTTTTAAAAAGAAGCATGGATACAATGTTGAAAAATGTATCACAATCCCTGATCCAAGTCGTGTCCATATTAAACATCATTTTGCAAGACTAGTTGACCCATCAAGCGCAAATACATTGCATGAATCTGATGACTCTGAACAAGATTCAGATGCATAAGATAATGTTTTGTATGCTTTTGCCCATACAAATTGTGTATCTATACACCACGTCCAATAAGATAATGTATTGTATGGTTTGTTTTTTTTTTTAAATGTTGTATCTATACACCACTTATATATTGAAATCAACAAACTCTTTTTTTTCAAAAAAATGGTGTATCTATATACCACTTATATGTTGAATTTAACAAACTCTTTTCACATGGTGTCATATTTTCACTTCATAGTGTCAAAATTGAACTAGAGTTAGGAGACTACTACTATTATTATTATTATAGTTATTGGATGGAGGAACCATGCACTAGTTTGGGAATTATAGCTTCATTGAACCATTTTTTTAAAAATTAGAGGTCACCACTTGACTTTTTAGCTTAATAAGGGCATATTTGTATATAAGTGACCCATAGTGCTCTAAAAAACCCAATTTTTGAGCTCACTAAGTGAAGTTGAGTGGAGAGGATATGCTCCAAAAAAAATTCCAAACCAAGAGAGAAAGTCCAAAATTTTTAAATAGCGTGTTTTACGCTTTAGCACTTGGAATCAAAGATCCTAGCCAATTCAATGGTCATGGAAAGCATCATTTGATTAGGTTTAGCGAGCTGCTTCTTCAAGATTCCAAGGCTGAATAGGTCAAAGGAGAGCAGCTCGATGTAGAAGAAGTACAAGAGTAAACTCATGTATGTTGTATTGTCAAAAGTTACAAAGGACAAAAGTCCTACAAGAAAAGATAGTCAGCTCACAATTTGTATTGAATTTTGCTTGAAAATATGACAAAGTCTCTACTTCATTGTTATAAATCTCCATAAGGTTTCCAACTCTATCAATCCACTTGTGATTCACAAAGACCTTTGACTGCCTCCACTTTGCGTGTTTCTGTGCAACACTTGAATTATCAAGGATCTTCCTTCTTCTTTTCTTTTGTGCCATAATAAAGGCAAGTTTAACTTTTGACAATGAAACTTTTTCTAGATTTGTAACCTTTGAAGTATACCTCTATAAAACCATTGAAATACTTCTTTGAGACTATTTGCCTTATGTGCTCCTCCAAAATGCTGTGTATGTTTAAAAAAAAGCATTTCTTGCTGTGTAATGAGACTTTTCCATTCCTTGTGTGGACCATATTGCAGGGCATCCATACCTTTTAACAAAATATGGAAGGTGGTTGTATAGAATATGTTGCATTAATCATTAGGTCAAAATTTTGTAAACCATGTTTGAAAGTACAAGCTATGCATACAAAGCAAGTTAATTCAACTTACCATGTAGTGTGTTATATTGCAGCTTGTCCATGCTTGTTTCATTGATTTTCCAAAAGTTTTTAGCTCCTCTTCTAATGCACAATGATCGTTGCTCTTGGTCCATGTCTTTTTGTCACAAAGTTTGAAAAGCTTGTCTAAGGATTTCCATACCTTTGCTTTAACATTTTGAGTAACACAATCTACCATATCATCTTTAACTGCATTATGCACATGCTTCCAAAGGCTGTATCTCACCCTAGAAACATATCTTGATCATCTACCAAGTTTTCCTTCTCTAAAATCTTCTTGCTTTGACTCCACCAATTGATGGTTTGATAGGAACATCCTTTCGATTTGAGAACTTCTTGATATCTGTTATGCTATGAACATCTCCTCCATGGAAACCCATGTCTGATAATACTTTTTCTAATGCAGTAATTACTTTCTTCCTTTAACATCTATTTCATTAATTTTGGACTAGTGCACTGTCCAAATTCGTTTTGTCAGATAATTTTGGATAAAGCATTTAAAAAAAAGAGGCTCTTATAAAACAAAACTTTGAGTCAAAAAGT
>NC_141623.1:12906969-13034469 GCF_047967505.1 Dipteris shenzhenensis
CCGCCCCCCTTCCCCTTGGAGGGGGGCGCCATCCCCCCCTCCCCCCTTCCCCCCCTGCAAGGGGGTCTGGCGGCCGTGGATGCCAGCCCCCCCTTCCCCCCCTGCCCCCCTTTTCCCCCTCCAGGGGGGTCTGGCGGCCATGGCTGGTAGACCCCCCCCTTCCGCTAGCCCCCCCCTTCCCTCCCTTCCCCCCCTCTAGGGGGGTCTGGTGGCCGTGACCACCAGCCCCCCCTCCTTTCGCTAGCCCCCCCCCACCCCCTCCCCCCTTCCCCCCCCGCCCCCCTTCCTTCTGGAGGGGAGCGCCAACCCCCCCCTCCTCCCTTCCCCCCCTCCAGGGGGGTCTGGCGACCACGACCTCTAGCCCCCCCCTTCCCCCCCAGCCCCCCTTCCCCCCCTCCAGCCACCAGCCCCCCCTCCCCCCTTCCCACCCTGCCCCCCTTCCCCCCCTCCAGGGGGCTAGCGGCCGTGGCCGTCAGCCCCCACGGTTGCCAGCCCCCCCCCTTTCCCCCCGCCCCCGGTTGCTAGCCTCCCCCCTTCCCCCCCACCCCCCTTCCAGGGGGGTTGCCAGCCCCCCCCCTCCTTCCCCCCCACTCCCCTTCCCCCCCTCCAGGGGAATCTGGCAGCCACAGCCACCAACCCCCCCCCTTTCCCCCCCGCCTCCCTTCCGCCCCTCCAGGGGGGTCTGGCGGCCCCCCCCCTTCCGCCAGATCCCCCCTTTCCCCCCTCCCCCCCTCTCTCCCCTCCCCCCCTCCCTCCCTCCCCCACCAGACCCGCCCCCCCCCTTCCCTCCCCCACCCGGCTCCACTCCCTCCCTCCCCTCCCCCTTCCCTACCAAGACCCCCCTGCCCCCCCTCCTTCCCTCCCTCCCCCTCCCCCCCCCGCCCCCGCCCTTCCCTCCCCTGCTCCTCCCTACCTCCCTCGACCCCGTTAGAACCCCCCTTCCCCCCTCGACCCCGCCCCCACCTCTCCCTCCCCTCCCCCTCCCTCCCCTCCCACCCTTCCATCATCTCCTTCTCCTCACCTCCAGGTAGGAACCTTTCTCTCTCTAGTTCCTCTCTCTTTAAATTTTTTTAAAAAAATCTAGATAAACAATTAATCAAAAAACATTGCAAGTACTTAGAAAAAGTTTGTAAGTTTGCTCTTTCTTGCTTTCTTGCTCTTCCTTCCTTGCTTTCTTGATCGTCCTTGCTTTCTTGCTTCAATGAATGAAATGAGGAGAGAATGAATGAAGAAGGAAGACTATATATAAGAAAAATTAGGTTTTCCTCCTCCTCTCCTATTGGCTTTTCATTTATCCCCTCTCCCATTGGTTCCCATTACTCCCCCTCTCCCATTGGACCCCCATCCCTCATCCCAATCTTCCATTAGCCCTCCCCCCATCCATTTCTTCTTCCTCCCCCATTGCCACCACTCCCATCCCACATTTCCACCACGTCCCATACTCCTCCCATTTCCCAAAATCCCATATTTCCCCATCTCACCCTCCTCTTTTTCATCCCCTATTAACTCCCCTCACTCATTTCACTCCCTTATTATCCTACTCCCCTATTACCTTCCCCTCTCCCATTCCATTCTTCCCTCCCCACTCTCACTTCCACTTCCCATTGCTCACTTGCCATTTGAAAACTATTAATATATCATTATACTATTTTTTATACTTATTATCATACACCCTTATTACTTCCCTCTCCCATTCCACTCCTCCCTCCTCACTCCCACTTCCACTTCCCATTACTCACTTGCTATACACATTTGCAAACTATTAATATATTATTATATGATTTTTAATACTATTTGCAAACTTACATGTGGGCAAAATCACAGGTGTCAAAGCGATCCTATTGTGGTCATACAACAACTGTGCTTTTATTCAAGGGCGTATTTATCCTCATCAACAAGCTTATTTACTCAAGGTATGAAGTGCATAATTTGTGCACTAGGTGTTTACTTTGTTGTATCAAAATTGTTTGCCACACACACACACATACACACATACCGAGAATTTTCTAATATTATCGCATCTACATTTCTCTGATGGGCACAAAACTTTGTACACGCCTCAACCTAGGTTGTATTGCCTTGAATACAAAGTGGTGCACCCATCCCATAAGTACTTTTTGGATAACACACCTCCAAATGTATTTTATAACGATTGTGCATAACACTAGGAACAAAATGGTGTATAATGTGAGATCGACTATGCAAACCATATCCAATGGACACAAGACTTTGCACATTCCTCAAACTAGGCAGTATTGACTTGTGTGCAAAGTGGCATCCCCATCCGATAAGTACATGTTTGAAAAATACACCTACAATCGTGTTTTTTGACGGTTGTACATGACACCAAGGCCAAAAACGGTATTTAATACTCAGTCTACCATGTAAAGCATATCCGATGGGCACAATACTTTGCACGTGCCTCAAAAGTGGTGGTATGGTATTCCATGCAAAGTGGAACGCCCATTCAATAAGTACTTGGTATGATAATACACCTATTAAGAGCGTGTTCTTTGACGAATGGGCATAACACTAGGGGAAAAATGGTGTATAATGTGTGATCCCCCATGCAAAGAATAACCGATAGACACAATATTGTGCACGCACATCAACCTAGTTAAAATTGACTTTCTTGCAAAGTGGCTCCCCCATCTGACAAGTACTTTTTAGAATATCACACCTAGGACCTTGTTTTTTATTGGTTGTTGTCCATGACACTAAGGCAAAAATGCTGATTTATGCTTGATCAACAATGCAACGCATATGCGATCATCACAATACTTTGCACACATCTCAACCTAGGTATTATTGACTTACATGCAAAGTGGCATGCCCATCCCATAAGTACTTAGTCAAATAACACATCTAGGACTGCGTTTTTTGACGGTTGTGCATGACACTAAGGCCAAAACAGTGTTTAATGCTTGTTTGACAATGCAAAGCATATCTGATGGGCATAATACTTTGCATGAGTCTCAAAAATTGTGGTATTGCATTGCATGCAAAGTGGTACACCCATCTGATAAGCAGTTGGTCGGATAACCCACCTAAAAGCGTGTTTTTTTATGGTTGTGCATGACATTGAGGCACAAACAGAGTTTAATACGTGATATATCATGCAAAGTACATTCGATGGGCACAATACTTTGCACCCACATCAACCTAGGTGTTATTGAGTTGCATGAAAAGTGGTATGTCGGTTAGATAAGTACTTGATCCAAAACCACACCTAGGACTGTGTTTTTTTACAAATGTGCTTGACACTAAGGCAAAAACGGTGTTTTATGCTTGATCAACAATGCAAAGCATATCCGATGGGCACAATACTTTGCACACACCTTTAACTAGGTGGAATTGACTTACATGCAAAGTGGCACGCCCGTCCCATAAGTGCTTGATTGGATAATATACCAAGCAGAGTGTTTTTTTATGGATGTGCATGACACTAGAGCAAAAATAGTATTTAATGCTCGATCAACCATGCAAAGGATATCCGATGGGCATAACACTTTTCCTACATAGCAACCTAGGTGGTATTGAAATGTTCTCAAAGAGGCACACCCATCCGATAAGTACTTGGTCAGATAACACACCTAAGGGCGTGTTTCTTTGCGAATGTGCATGACACGAGCAAAAATAGTATTTAATGCTTGAGCGACCATGCAAAGGATATCTGATGGGCACAAAACTTTTTGTATGCCCCAACCTAGGTGGTATTGAAATGCTCTTTAAGAGGCACACCCATCCGATAAGTACTTGGTCAGATAACACACCTAAGGGCATGTTCTTTTGTGGATGTGCATATCACTGGAGAAAAAATGGTGTATAATGCGTGATAGACCATGCAAAGCATATCCGATGGTGACAATACTTTGCACGCACCTCAATTTAGTTGAAAAGGACTTGCGTGCAAAGTGGATCCCCCATCCGATAAGTACTTGTTTGAATAACACACCTAGGACCGTGTTTTTTCATGGTTGTGCATGACACTAAGGCAAAAACGGAGTTTTATGCTTGATCGTCAATGTAAAGCATATTCGATGGGCACAATACTTTGCACACACCTTCAACTAGATGGAATTGACTTACATGCAAAGTGGCAAGCCCATCCCATAAGTGCTTGATCAAATAACATACCTAGCAGCATGTTTTTTTACGAATGTGCATGACACTAGAGCAAAAATAGTATTTAATGCTCGATCGACCATGCAAAGGATATCCGATGGGCACAAACTTTTCGTATGCCTCAACCTAGGTGGTATTGAAATGTTCTCAAGGAGGCACACCCACCCGATAAGTACTTGGTCAAATAACACACCTAAGGGCATGTTTTTTTACAGATGTCCATATCACTAGGGAAAAAATGGGGTATAATGCATGATTGACCATGCAAAGCATATTTGATGGTGACAATACTTTGCGTGCACCTCAACATAGTTGAAACGGACTTGCGTGCAAAGTGGAGCCCCCATCTGATAAGTACTTATTTCAGTAACACACCTACGGCCGTGTTTTTATATGGTTGTGCATGACACAAAGGCAAAAACGGTGTTTTATGCTTGATCGACAATGCAAATCATATCCGATGGGCACAATACCTTGCACACACCTTCAACTAGGAGGAATTGACTTACATGCAAAGTGGCATTCCCATCGCATAAGTACTTGATCGGATAACACACCTAGCAGTGTGCTTTTTTACGGATGTGCACTAAGGCAAAAACGGTATTTTATGCTCAATCGACAATGCAAAGCATATCCGATGGGCACAATACTTTGCACACACCTTCAACTAGGTGGAATTGACTTACATGCAAAGTGGCACATCCATCCCATAAGTGCTTGATCGGATAACATACCTAGCAACGTGTTTTTTTAAAGGATGTGCATGACACTAGAGCAAAAATAGTATTTAATGCTCGATCAACCATGCAAATTATATCCGATGGGCACAACACTTTTTGTACACCTCAACCTAGGTGGTATTGAAATGTTCTCAATGAGGCATACCCATCCCATAAGTACTTGGTCAGATAACACACCTAATGGCGTGTTTTTTTGCGGATGTCCATATCACTAGGGAAAAAATGGTGTATAATGCATGATCGACCATGCAAAGCATATCTGATGGTGACAATACTTTGCACACACCTCAACATAGTTGAAACGGACTTGCGTGCAAAGTGGAGCCCCCATTCGATAAGTACTTATTTGAATAAAACACCTACGGCCGTGTTTTTATATGGTTGTGCATGACACAAAGGCAAAAACGAAGTTTTATGCTTGATCGACAATGCAAAGCATATCCGATGGGCACAATACTTTGCACACACCTTCAACCATGTGGAATTGACTTACATGCAAAGTGGCATTCCCATCATATAAGTACTTGATCGGATAACACACCTAGCAGCGTGTTTTTTTTACGAATGTGCATGACACTAGAGCAAAAATAGTATTTAATGCTCGATCGACCATGCAAAGCATATCCGATGGGAACAATACTTTTCCTACACCTTAACCTAGGTGGTATTGAAATTTTGTCAAAGAGGCACACCCATCCGATAAGTAGTACTTGGTTAGATAACATACCTAAGGGCGTGTTTTTTTGCAGATGTGCATATCACTACGGGAAGAACATTGTATAATGCGTAATCGACCATGCAAAGCATATCCGATGGTGACAATACTTTGCACGCATCTCAACCTAGTTGAAACAGACTTGCGTGAAAAGTGGAGCCCCCATCCAATAAGTACTTGTTTGATTAATACACTTAGGACCGTGTTTTTTCATGGTTGTGCATGACACGAAGGCAAAAATGGTGTTTTATGCTTGATCGACAATGCAAAGCATATCCGATGGGCACAATACTTTGCACACACCTTCAACTAGGTGAAATTGACTTACATGCAAAGTGGCACACCCATCCCATAAGTGCTTGATTGGATAACATACCTAGCAGGCTCGTGTTTTTTTACAGATGTGCATGACACTAGAGCAAAAATAGTATTTAATATTATATCGACCATGTAGAGGATAACTTGGCATGTCCATCTGATGAGTACTTGATCGGATAACTTCTCCCACCAATAAATTAAGTATTAATTAAAAATTATAATAAATGAGTAGATTATTAAAAAGAGACTAATATTTATGTAATTGTTGCTACTGTAGCTTGCTTGCAAAGGACTCTCACAAAGGAGATGGCTATAGATTTTGTTCCAGGGATGGATGTGATTTTATGTAGCAAAAGAGAAGTAGTTGCATTTGCTACAATCCATGATAGTGATCCCAATTCAGTTTGCCACTTTCGAAGACTTGGCGAAGATAAGGTGGCAGTTACTGTATCAAAGATTCTTAGCGCACATGTTGAGCTAAAGTATAAATGTGGAGATATGGAAATACTTGGAGATGTTATGCCCTACAATACATCCAACAAATCATTTATAGCATGGGACAAAGATGAGACTTATGCAACAGACATTATCAAGAATACAAAGGGCACTACCTTGGATTTTACTATAGGGGACATTTTACAAATGAGATCATTTGTAAATAAGAGTGTAGCAAAAGGTGAAGTATTGGGATTTGAACAAGTGGAGAAATGGTCATTTGCACAGATGAGGATTTTAAAAGTCACTGATGATGGTATGGTTGATAACATAACATCCTTATGTGATCCCTACTATGAGGTAGGCAAGAATATGAGATGGAGCATGCAATTTTCAAACATGAGAAAGAGGCACGTGGTTTTCAATGATAAAGACAAGGTATACTACAATATCAAAGGACCTAAAAAGCGTGCCCATGTGCCAGGCTCTATCACTTCAAATGTGGATGATTTCAATATACTCAATTATAGAAGTGACATCTTATCTGGAGTGGATGAGTTCATTGGTTCCGAGAAACAAAATGATTTTAGAAGCGAAGCCTTATCTGGGGTGGATGAATTCTTGCACAGTGAGAAGGGCAAAGGTTTCAATAGCGATGTCTTGTCAAGTGTGGATGAGTTCATGCATATTAGCAAACCTAGTGTCAATCAAGCTTGTGGATTTGTGAAAGACATGCAAGATGTCCCAATGAGTGATGTTTTCTCAGGAGTGGAAGAGTTTCAAGGTTCTCAATACTCTCATAGAATATTGAATTCATTGAATGGTCCTAAGAGTATGTTAAAAACGAGGATGAGATCAACATAGAATTATTCAATATTTAACTTTGATTGTGATATGGCCAAGGATGCAACGACCAATCATGGATGCTTGGTTACAAACAAATGTGAGGAGAAGAAGTGCATAAATACAGATAACAATGTGCACGAGGAACGAAAACAGTCATACATATGCATGAAGAGAAAGCGAATCCAGGCAGATCCACAAAAGCAACCAAAGAGGAAGAGAGTAATGAAGGAGGAGAACATGTTAAATGCATTGGGATATCTATGTTGCAAGCAAAGATGTATGTGCTTCATTGATCTTGCAGACATCAGGGAATGTAGAGGACACGTGTGGCAAAGAAGAGGAAGCGAAAGAAATGAATACCTTCTCACAAGTCTCTCTTGCTTTCTTCAGAATGGCAATAAAAGGCTAAGTTCAAGACAAAAGGTAAAACCTCTCGTAAATGGAAAAAGGATTTGCAATAAGGCATATCGCAATATTACTGGATTATCCCATGGTACATATTGGGATTTAGTCACCAAGGCAAAGGGCGACAATAAATTTAGCATTCACGGTAATAGAGGAAGGTCCAAATCAAGAATCTCAACTATCAAGGCAGCAACAATTTTGCAAGACTTCATACATGAAAATGCTTTACCTCAACCCCATATATCTACCAAACTCCCTAACGGTGATGCGATCATTGAAATGCACCTTCCAATGGGCTTGACAAAGCTCGAAGTATTTGACTCTATTGCATAAAAGCAAAGGCAAAGAGGGAATGCCGTAGCTTCTTCTCATACTTTGTATACTCTTTGGAAGAAGAACTTTGGATATGTTAAAATCCCAAGGAGGCAAAAAATGTCAAAGTGCAATGTCTATGATGATTTAAAGCGAGCAATTGAGAGTGCAACATGTCCAAATCAAAGGGAGTTATACAAAAAAAACTGAAAATCTCATCATGACCTTATTCGACATTCCAGACAAAAATATGCATTTTGGAAGGAGCAAGCTATTTCGCATCCCGATGACTACATGTGCTTTATTGTAGATGGCATGGATCAGAATACAACAACATTGCCTCGTTTTGTTGCCACTCCACCTAAATTACAAGGAAAGTACTTTCTAAAGACACATCTATGTGGAGTGTTAGTGCATGGAATTAAGTTCTTTGCAGATATATGGATTGATTCCTTGCATCTACATGATAGCAATCAAGTTGTAACATCTATTATGAAGGCAATTCGCAATGTACATGCAGAAAAAGGTCACCTACCACCGACTTTGAGAATACAAGCTGATAATTGCTGGCAAGAAAATAAGAATGTACTCATGTTTGCATTCTGCTCCATGCTAGTTGCTCATCGAATCTTCAATGAGGTCGAATGTGGATTTTTTTATGTTGGGCATACACATGAGGATATTGATCAGGTTTTAAGCACAGTCTCAAGGGAGATTAAATGCAAGGATGTGGAGACAATAGACGACTTGGTAAGAAGATGTGGCAGGCAAGTTGGTGGTCGCAAGGAAAGTACAGTATGTGAGAGGCTCGAAAGAATGTATGATTGGAAGAGCTTCATTCTACCTTTCATACAAACGGGTGGTGATGCATTGACAGGTCATACCAATCCACACTACATTCGTTTTTTTTAAAAGATGAAAAACCCGTAATGCAATGGCAACAATATTCTCATGATACAAAATGGAAACCTGAAGAACCTTACAGTCTCTTAACTTCAATTCCCAGCAAGGAAAGGTATCCAACATGGGCTCCTATACAAGAATTCAATGAGAGGTCTAATGGTGAAATAGAAGGATTAAAAGCATTTATTACATACAAAGAGGAAATGCTCCAGAGATATCCTGATTCGAAGCCTACTTGGAGAGAACACACTACCACCGTAATTAACAAGACACGAAATTTAATAAAGGACCTTGAGAGAATGCGATGCTCAAAGGATGTCAAGGAAGAATGCAATATGTTTTGGCCAAATGCTCATAACGATTTATGCCCAGCTCTAGTCTTTGAAAATGAATTTGTATCATTACTCCCACGTCCATATTGTGGACCGAAGAAGAGAGAGTTTATGCCACAAGTAGATATAGAGGTCGATTGTTTTGTTGTGGTTCGGCCATCAGATGATGAATATGAGAATGTGAAGTTTTGGGTTGCAAAAGTGGTTGATGTGCAAAGAGATGACCAAGGGAGAGCTACAACATTTACAGTGGTATGGTATGAGCCAAAGGGCAGGAAGGAGAATATGGATAACAACATATTGTATACTAATTGTATAATGAAGGAGTGGGTCCCAAATGATGAAGCGGTCTCTCAAGTTTCGACGGAGACAATCATAGTGTCTTGGCATTCAAGGGCAAAGAAATCAAAAAAGCGCACGGGATATAAGGTAGAAGGAAAAATAAAAATACCACAGCAAACTATTTTGCATATACACGAATTTTTAAGGATGCTCGCCATGGAGGAAGTAGAAGGAGAGAGCGCAAATGAAGAATGTCCATGATTAAAGCTTTGTATTGAAGTCCATTGAAGTATTTTATTTCGGTACTAGGCAAGAAGCCAATCCAAGACAATTATAATCAGAGTCATCACCTCCTATGTCAAATGAGAGTCAAAATATGCACTGGCTGTCACCCAAGGGTCAAGGCTTGCCAAGACAATAGGGAGTTAATGCAGATGGCACCTGGCAAGGGACTATCACATTGAGCAATAAGACAATGGGGAGTCAATGCACCCAAGGGGCAAGGCTTGGCAAGATAACTTGTGGGAGTTAATGCAGATGGCCCACCTGTATTTTGCACTGGATGTCACCCAAGGATCAAGGCTTGGCAAGACAATAGGGAGTTAATGTAGATGGCACCTGGCAAGGGACTATCGCATTGAGCAATAAGACAATGGAGAGTTAATGCACCCAAGGGGCAAGGCTTGGCAAGACAAGTGGGAGTCAAATTACGTAGATGGCACCTGGTAAGGGACTATCATGACATTGAGCAATAAGACAATGGGGAGTCAAATTATGCAGATGGCACGAATTGAGGCTCTTTAAGAGCAACAATTTAAATTGTAAACATATGTTCAATCTATATCATTTTGGATATAAAGACTCTAGCTGAGAGCAACATCTCTCAATGTAATCATATAATAATAGGTATAATTGCTATTATACCTCTTTGGTTCAATACAAAACTTGGGTCTTATGGCATCATGTCTTTTTTCTATTTATTAAAAGTTTTAAAAATTTTGTGCATATTGTGAGTGACAATGTTATTTTCATGAAATATTTAAGTCTCCTTTCATGGATTTAGAAATTTATCACGTTAAGGAAAAACGTCAAGGAAAGATATTAAAAATAATTAAATTAACAAATAACTTAGATATAGCTAGAATTTCTAATATAGGATTATTTCAAATTCTTGCATGTTGGTGCAAAAGTATAGATTGAAAAAACGATATTTTTATGTAAATATGATAGTGCCACAAAGTGAACTTTTGATTTGGGAAGAATATTTTCAAAAAGTAAAATTTTGATTTGGGAAGGATATTTTCACAAAGTAAAGTTTTCATTTGGGAAGGATTTTTGGGCTTCATCCAAAAACAACACAAAAAGTCCAAAATTAATGAAATAGGTGTTCTTTTTTTTTTGGTCAAAGCTTCCAAGCAAATCCAATATACAAAAAGGCCAACTTTTCGATGCAGATTCTACATAAAGCATGAATGTCTATATATTACATTGCACAAATGAATATCAAGAACTCTTTGAATTCAGGATCAATCTTGTCCCTATTAGGAGCCTTTCTCCACCATTTAGGATCCATGACATGGGCTGGCTCCTTGCAAAATAAAGGCATGGAGATTTTGAATTACCTCCATTGCTTATGTTGAGCATGGGTCTTGAGGTCCCCTGCCATATCTCAATCAACTTGGAAATCACCCTTGCCTTCACTATGAAGTTTCCCTCCTTGAACCTAGTTTTTGATGACTTCTGGTATTTTGGTATGGTGAAACATCCAAAACAAGGCTTGGTGGTCCTCTGTCTTTACCTTCCATTAAGAAGAAACTATATTGAAGCAAACAAATCTAATATATAAATCAAACAGCAATATATTTGAAAAATGAAAGTTGACGCTTACCTCAAATGCTCCCAACCACCAAATGTGCTTCTCGGATTGTACACTAAAATGCTTTGAGTTTTCTTTAGTGATTGATGTATCAAGTGCCCTATTCATAAGTGTGATGGTCACTCTTCTTTTTCACAATTATGCACTTGCCATTTTCTCATGAACATCAAATAAGGGGAAATCTCATAACACCTTGATATCCTATAATGAGAATATAGGTTTCTAGTATCAAAGAATTGCTTAGCCTATATGTTGATACCATGAGCTTGTTGATGGGATTTTTTATAAGAGACACTCCATCATAAACTAATTAAGGAGAAATACAACTATTATGAATAATCAAATAGAAGGATTTAATTAAAATTATTGAATCAATTCACAAGCTCCTTAATAAGTACTTAGACTGTTTAGTTGTTTAGCTTGTTGATATTAATTTGTTTACTTACGTTCTTTAGAATCTTGCAAGTATTGAAAATGTTTGAAAAGGAAAATAAATAAAATATTAATCTCTCCCAATAAAAAAAAACCTAAATAATATATCTTGTCCATATGCTTTTTTAGGCATTTCTATGTTCTATATGCGACTTCAAGTTCCCTCATGTGATTTCAAGTTTCCTCATGAAATTTCCTCCTTTTTGTGTCATCTTTTGCATGGTAGTTAGAATTCTCTTCTGGAAATAAACATCCCAATACAAGAAAGTCCCTAAATATTATATCCTATCCATATTCTTATTTAGGCATTTCTAGCTTCCATATGGAACTTCCAGTTCCCTCATGGATTTTCTCTATTTTGTGTCATCTCTTTCATGGTAGTTAGAACTTGAAATAAACCAATAGCCCTTGATGGATTAAATCAATATCCCATATGAACACTTGAAGTCTTAAACATGACATTTGAATCAATATCCCACATGAATATTTGAAGTCTTGAACATGAAGTTTGAAGTACCCATATATGGCATCTTAAACATGACATTTAATTCAATATCCCATGTGAATAAATATTGAAGTATTAAACACGACATTTGAATCAAAATCTTGCATATTTATATGAACTCTTAAACATGACATTTGAATCAATATCTCGTGTGAATATTTGAAGTCTTTCACCAATAGGCTTTCATGAATTAAATCAATATCATGTATGAATATTCTAAATCTTGTTGAACATGAAATTTAAAGTCGCATATGAGTTTTGTACTCTCATATAGGAGTGGATCAATATCCCACATTATATCTTTGAAGTCCTAAACATCAATTTAAGGGCCCACATCAATTCCCACATGGAATATTTCAATTTTCAAATGGGATATTTAAAGTCCCATATAGGAGTTTGGAGGTTCCTTATGAAATTTTAAGTCCCACGTAGGAGTTTTAGGGTCCATATCCTAGAAGGAATTTAAAGTTGCACATAGGAGTTGAGGGTCCCTCATGGGATTTGAAGTCCCATATAGGAGTTTTGGGGTCCCTTATTAGATTTAATCCGTGTCCCACAAGGGATTTCAAGTCCCATAGAGGAGTTTAGGGGTCCCCGATGGGATTTGCTCTTATCCCATAAGGGATTTGTAAAGTCCCTTGTGGAAAGTAGCAAGTTTTCAAGTTTTCTTTGACTTGATAAGAAATAACGTTTTTAAAAAATTAATTCAGAATTTATGGAATTAAATAAGATTTAAAAGACTTTTTTATTTAAAAAACGTTTTAAAAAAACCTTGGATCCAAACAGCTTGGCAACTATAGAAGATGAGTGAGTTTGGAAACGAGAACTTGGTAGCATTAGACTCGACATTTGGAACAAATTTGTATAAGGTAGGAGTTTATATTTCTCTCCACCTTATAACTACATATTTCATTCTCATTCTCATTACTATATTTCATTCATATTTTGGTAATATGATGATAGCTACACTTTTGCTACCTTGTAGTTTCAATTGTACACTGTGAAGGTTTTTGTTGATGTAATGGAGTTTCAGTTATTTGGGTGATCACCCCTGGTTCCACCACAGATGTGGTCAAATGTTCGTTGAGAGTGTTACTCAATCGTGTCCTTAACTTTAACAAGTCATGGGATATCAATGCCTTTATGGTTGATGATGCAGCTATAAAA
The DNA here is from genome assembly GCF_047967505.1 of Dipteris shenzhenensis. NCBI lineage: Eukaryota > Viridiplantae > Streptophyta > Polypodiopsida > Gleicheniales > Dipteridaceae > Dipteris > Dipteris shenzhenensis. The sequence continues at coordinate 12,920,363 of NC_141623.1, forward strand.
ATCCAAGCTTTGAGGTACACATATATTTTTTATAATGCCTATTGTCATTTGTGTGTTCTCAGTCTCTACTAATCAAAGAACTCCTAATCGTTTCCTTACTTTTTTTTTTCTAATGCATGTAGACGTGTCTTCAATATACCTATATATTTATGCCTTTGGCATGTTTGTTGACGCTGCTGGTTAAAGCATGTCATTAAAAAGGTCAACGATTGGCCCAAGCATGTCAAGATCTTTAAGAGGCTAGGATTAATCATGCATATGGGATGTGATAAATCATGGTCTGACAAGCAATTGAAGGTTGAGTCTAAGATGGAGATTGACCAATTCATAGAAGACTTTGTCGAGGAATCGAAGTTCCTAGAGTATTTTCAAAATCGATGGGCCCATCGCTTATGTAATTCTCACATATCCATATACAAGGTGGTGTTTTCCACTACATTTTAACTTGTTTATTGGGTCTACAAATCGTGTGTAACCTCTCACATGTTTAGTTGTGCTACAACTATGTGGGTTCGAGCAGCACGCACCCTCCAACACACAAATCAAGACATGAATGGGGCAATCGAGTCATACCATGCAACTCTAAAGTCTCGCTTTTCATGTGAAGAAAAAAATATATGGACGTCTAGATTGGCTAGTACATAAGCTTACATCAGCCTACTTACCCTACTATTGGTATATGGATATTCTTAAAGAGAAGAGATTTAAGCATAGCTTTAATATTGAATGGCTAATGGAGCACTTTGTCACAAGAGCCCTCAATATTAGCAATGCATCTGTTACATTTTCAAGGGATGGATGCACTGCATCAGTTCTAAGTGAAAGCAAACGTGAGCATTATTACACCGTGTACAATGCCATCTACGAATGGACCTACTACAATTAATTGTAATTGGTCCAAGAAGGGAATGCACTTGCAAGCATCAAATCATATCATCTAAACAAAAATATATGGGCTTGTGCAAGCCCAATCAAATTGGGAGTACATACGGTCGCCCATTATACTACATGCCACATCTACATATAGAAGGCGGGTTTACATCTTGGAAAAGAAGTTTCAATTTTATCCCATCCAAATTATAGGACCATTGCTTATGTGGATAGTTCTAGGCAAAATACAAGTAATTTGTTTTTGTTTGGAAACAAATGGTGAGGGAGCATGGGATAGAGCAACAAGTGAGACCACATATACCCAGGAGATTCCTTTACTTTGCTAAAAAAGGCATAGGACATGTGGGATGTGGTCATATCAAGATCCCTATGCTGGCACCACAAAGAAGATTTTGCATTCCCATGCCAGGGGATCCCAAAAGTCCAGGTACAATGTCCAAGAGAAGCTTGTCATAAATCATTGCGTGTCTATTTTCATGGAAAAAGCTTACCTCTTGTATACAATGTGTGGCTAAGGCAACCCTATTTTGGCAGAGTGAGACAAATTTGCAAGATGTCATCGATGGCATGGCTAGCATTCTTAGGCATGTGTAGAAAATAATAGTTGACAAGGCAGATGAAAAAGTGCCATGGATGTATGGTTTCCCATTGACATACATGCCAATTGATCCTCATACCAGTTGGGCATTTTGGTTTGAATGTGACTTTCATATTAAGCCATCCCAAAATTTGGGACATTTGCTCCTATGGCTGCTTTTAGGAAGATTCAAGTAGCATCTTTTGTGTTGTATGGAAATGGAAAGAGTCACTGGATTGAATCTCATATTAGGCAAAATATTCTAGAGCACTTCCTATGCTTCTTGCAAAATGGAGTGACCCACTTGGGAAATGGCGAGTATAGGTGAATAGGCAATCGAAGTTCATTTGTATGTCAGTGTTGCCATAAAATTTTGGAGAGTGTATTTGTTTTGTAAGACAATGATGAGCCTCTAATTTTTAAATTTTCATCATCTAGGTGATGACATGAGACTACTTCACCATCTGGTGTCCCTAATGTGGTGAATGAAGCATAAATTTTATGATGTAAACGCTGCTAGCGAGGCAACATATTGTGTACTTCAGTTTTAGGTTGTGGAAGATAGTTTCAATAACAGCATTGTTCGAAAGAAGACATTTGTGGAATGGAGTCTTGCTAGGTGAAGAACACCACATGAGAGTGCAAAGCCTTTCCAAAGGCCCAAGAAGAAGGCTCCTGTAACAATGCACACTAGACAAGCAAGCTACATTAAAACATCCTAATTCTTGATGTTCCTATAAATCTTGAAACATTCAATTGATTGTCAATCTTATTGATGAATGTTAAATTCTCTTAAATTTATTTCTCCTAATTGATTAATCTGTAGCTCTCTTATTGGAATAATCTAGAATGTTTTATTCTAGTACAATGTGCTCTCTCTCTCTCTCTCTCTCTCTCTCTCCCCCTCAGCTTTCAACTCATTATCTCTTGCAGTTTCAAATTTATAATGGAAGAAAAATCAAAATGGTTACATACAAAACTCGAGTTGCATAGCAATATTATTAAACTTAGAAGAGACATGATGAAGAGTAGAGACTAAGGAGAACACACTATAGAATACTTGTAAGGGTGGAGATGTTATAGCTATACTTACAATGTATCTACACCAAGGCATAGATATATCTTTTATGTATTCGTCTTAATGCAAAGCATTATATGATTGAAAGATCAACATGGATAACAAAGGAAAGCCTTATATTATGACTCACTATAGATAAGGCTTACAATGTTATTTCCAAATAGAGATTACAATAGTTAGATTTTGAATACGAAGCACAAGACACAAATAGGTCCTTAGTCCTCCTCCAAGGAATCATCAACAAAAGGGTTATCATAGTTTGACTCTAGGATGGGGGATGTAGCCATGGAGGCCTGATGGGCTTTCTTGAACCTTCTCAAAAGTTCGGGATAAACGCTTCTTCTTACGAGCTGGAGCATCCCCTCAATCCACTGTGCTTCGCTCTGTATTTCAATGCCTGAGCCCTGCAATTGGCATGCCTTGTTGTGCCATCGTGACAAAGTTGTCACGATTTCTAAATTAGCTTCCTGTTCTAATAGTTAACCTGAGTTTGACTCCTGTTTGAGAGAGATAAGAAATGCAATACATTGTATTGATTGAATCGTTGTTTATATATTTGTTCATGACGAATTGGCTCAGTAAGCCTTCTTGTAATTGTTTTAATCCAAACTAGTGAGAGCACTATTATTTCAATAGTTTTGATTCTGTGGAGTGTGACCCTTTCCCCGAAAGGCTTACTGATGACAAAATGCCATATTTGGGATCTCTTTCCCAAGTTCTTGCTCAATGGTTTCTTGGAGCGTTTAAAACTGACCATCCCTCGCTCGGTTATAACTGTTCTCAGACACAAAAGATCAGGTTTGGTCCGTTTTTGAAGACCTACTATGTTTTCCATTAAGCAATCTGACTGAGATTGTCAAGCCCGGATGGCATTCCTAGGGAAGCTAGACTATGTAACACTATGACAGAGAATAACAGAAACAGAAAGAGAAGGAAGGCTCCTCTCTGGAGATGCGAGCAACTGCATTTCCCAAAGATAATGCCATGGAATTTGGAGCTGAAAAGATGCTCGTACTCCGAGTTCCTTGGCCTTTGACGCTATTATTAGGTAGTATTATGTGCGTGGCATAGCTGCATACAGGACAAAAGTACGTGTTCCTCTTGACGAAAACACTCTTGACGTGCACTTGTTCTCTTTCTTGATTTTGAAGAACCCAGAGGAGAAAGAAGACAAATCGTAGAGAAGGTGATCGCAACCCATAATTTTGGATAGCCTCGAGTATGTGACCTGAAATTCACTCAATCAAAACCTGGAGATACTATTATCCACACCCACGATTCCAATCATTCAATAGATCAGGGAGCGCATTTTGGAGTGTAATTCCAGTACTTCCACAAATGGTTACGTAGAGTCCATCCAAATTGAAAATTGCTCAACCACAAAGGTCAAAATATTCAACGATTGCGAGACGATTGCAAGCAGCATCAATTTGGAGCTCTCGAGTCTCGACTCTGCCATGGGTCCACACCAGTTGAGTCGATGATAATTACAAGAGGTAATATGGGATGTTCGTTGTTGTTGGAAAAATAGTGCACACTGCATAGATGAGGATAAGCAATACAATAGCAGCACATGGAAACTTGTGTACAATTGGCTCTGCGACGGGTACTCGGTGATCGCAATTCGTTGTTGGAGAGAAAACTCTCTTTAAGCAATCCCTTGAACAGCAGCAGCGTTACAGTAGCGGTGGTAATTAGGGACGATTTGTATGAGCGTTACAGTAGCGGTGGTAATAAGGGTTGCTGCTCGATGTCTTCTTGTGGTTCTGTGAGCAGCCACATCTTGACGTTGCCATCCAAGCTGCCCGAGTATACCATGCTCATTTGGCTGAAGCCGCTACCCATCGACAGCAAGCTTCTCACGGGCGCGGTGTGCCCGCGCAGGACAGCTACGCAGCTGTGGGATCCCAAACATCCAGCTTTGGGCCGCCTCCACACGCGCAGCGTCTTGTCTGCTGAGCCGCTGATAAGCAGCGACGTCCCGTGCAGCTCCAAGCACAGCACTGCCAGCCGATGCCCCCCCAGCGTCTCCTCCATCTCAATGGAGAAGCCCCCCCCTTGCCTCGGCGACCCTCCCCTGCTCAAGCTCCCCTTCCTCCCCCACACCATCACCCTCCCATCCGAACACCCCGAATACAGCCTCCCTCCCTCCTCGTCCAACGCCAACGCATTCACCCCCGACCGCTGCCCCTCCAACGCGACCACCATCGCATGCCTCTTCCTCAACCTCGCCCTCCTGGTCCATACCTTGATCACCTTGTCCGCTGACCCTGTGTAGAGCAGACCGTCTTCCTTCCCCACCGCCATCGCATTCACCGCGTCGTCGTGCGCCTTGAACGACTCCTCGCACTTCATCTTTTCCACGTCCCACACCTTCACCGTCTTGTCCCACGAGGCTGAATACAGCAGCCTGTCCTTTCCCACTGCCAAGGCGCTGATCTTGTCCACATGCTCCATCCACGCCAGTGGCTGCTGATGGCGCCGTACTTGAATGTACTTGCGGACACACGCCCAGTTCGTCAGGTATTGTTTCGTCGTAGGCAGCGTTGCCACTCGCCTTGGACGCAGGCAGGAGCTGGCGAGGTTCCACACGCGGATCTTTTTGTCTTCGTGGGCTGTGAACATTCGTTTTTCATCGACACTCATCGACAGCGCGCTCACCTCACGCATGCTGGAGGGGAAGTAATTAGGTTTCGGGGACAAATCCAGCTGATCTTGCACTTTCATGGTCCCCGGTTGACAAACCACGTATAATTGTCCTTTCGTGATTATCATGCTCAGGATCGGACTTCCTATTGTCACTTGCGAAGCAAGGCAGCAGCACTCAATGAAACTGCGATCTTCTCTCACGGATTCAAAGGATACAGCCCCCACGTGAACCCATTCAGGGACCTTTAATGAGGTCCGTTGGTCGTCTTAACCAACGCAAGGGGTTGCCAACTGCGAAGATATATAGGTGATCTGATCTTGCACTCCGTAGTGTTGGTCGCACTTCTTGCCCAATGTTCTTCGCTTGCAACTACTGAAAGGTTGTTGCAATCGCATCGCGTCCATATCAAGAATTGCGCTTAGCTTGAGACGACTCAAAAGAATTGCTCTTATAAACAGAACTGAATCGATAAAAGACGCCCTGACCGAACACTCACGCCGGACTTGTAGAGAATAGCTGCGGATTCAAAGCTTCTTGAAGCTACACTGGACCGAAAGGGGGAAGCAAAAATATGCTTGGGAAAGCCATTAAGCAACCTTCCGCATAAGTACGTAGGCGATACAAAGATGGATGTATGTTCAGACGACAAGAACGGCTCTTGGCGAACTTGTGAGAGAAAGGCTACAGCTATGGAAGTGCGATGTGCAAATTCAGATCAGAGGATGTTGCATGAACTTCCGGCACTGCGGCTGCCCGTTTAAGGGACAAGGTTGAAGCTCTACGTAGGATTGTGATGCAATAATAACACGTTAAGAATTGAGGTCGCAGTCGGGGGATTTGAAGAACGATCCTCCCTCATGCATGCATCGCCACCTCGCAACGTCGATGACATCTCCTCTTTGTATAAGTTTGAAAGTCCTAATTCTTTTAAAGAAAATCCTCATCGCTCTTAATTTTAGGGAAACACGTTGCATTTTATAATTCAACGTGTTCGTATGAAAAGGAAAAGAAAACTTACGAAACCACCTTCCTAATTTATATTATTTTTCGTTGGCTTGAGTCTTTTCAATACCTTATGTAATTAGTTACGTTACTTCTTAATCATATTTTTCTATACAACAAATCCACGCATATTGTATGGTATGTATCCACCCCGAAACTCTATTGTGCTCAATTAGTTGGTTATGTATATAATACAACACCTAAGTTTTAAAAAGTAAGTCTTAAGTTATATTCCATCCGTAAGACCCAAAACTCAAATCTTGAACTCTCACTAGTTTAATCCAAGCAATTTAAATCTAGTATACTTCTTATTATATTGCCTTATCAATCTAACCTAGGTGCTTACATCTCATGCATTAATATGTTGGAACTTTACCAATGAGATACATATTTTTAAGAGAAAAAGTAACTAGACCGAATCCCACATACACAATATACAACTGCAAAAAATAGAGGAAGTATTTCATTAATTATTTGTACGTAAATATGAGTTCAAGAACGAGAAATAATGGGTGGCCAAATATAATGGTTTCATGCCCATTTATCCATGAAGATCTTTTAAGATCGTAGCTGTCATTATAACTAGATCTTATACCCATGACTAGTCATGAGATTCATGATAAGGCACCCTTAACTTTTCTATGCTTAAGTCAAGATAAGGTTACCAGATGTAGGAAATCTAAAATCTCACATACGTTATAACTTCAAAACTTGTACAACACGTGCATTCAAGGAATACTTATACAAATCCTTATCTTTGGATCTTCAACTTTCATATTTTAAGAATATCTAAATTGCAATGTTCATTTTTATGAAAAAGGAGTTGTAAACTTCATTGTTCCATGTGAGTTTATCAATCATTTTATTAAATTTAAATGAGTAAACCTATAATTTTAAAATAACCCTAGTATATCACATCAAAAAGTTTATTGGCCAAGTGTCAAACACACTATATTTTAGATGTTTGAATGTAAAATGTACATCCCAATAGTGTGTCCTCTCTTGTAAGCGAGAAGATGAACTTAAGTTTCACCTTCACTCTTGATTTACCATGGGAGCGGCTTAGTGAAGATTAAGTGTAGCTATTTTGGGATCAAATAATTTTTAGGGCACATTCTTAAACCAAGGGAATATTAAAATACGATTTGATTACATGTTGCATTCACTACCTTCATCTTTATGATGGTGCATTGACTCCATAACTTTAGTAGCTTATTTTCACTTAAAATTATTATAAAGTGTGCCCCTTTTGTATTTAGCTCAAAGATTGGCTACACCCCATCATGCTTTCACCGGCCTCTTCTTTCTTCTCAATTAGGATGTCATGAAAATTGAGCTTAAAGGGACATGTACTCTCAGCACTTACTATTATAATAAACACTTAAAAATGTAGGACATATAACCTTGCTATTATAGGGAATTATTACTTTTAATAGGTCATGAGGTAACATTGCTAGAGTATTTGTATCACGAACAATTTTAAAGGTGTCACTAAAATATATGAAATCCCTTTGTATTGTTTAGTCCAGACCTTATTTCTCTTTGGGAGGTCTTGGGTTTGAGTTTTGAGGTCACATGAAGCACATTGCAAGTTACATTGCAAGTGACATGTAGCACAACAATACAAAGAAACTATAGACGTGCCTTATAGATGTCCAAAATAACAAGCACATCTATAGATGTAGATAGAATTAGTGAAAATATGAGCATATAGATTAGCGTGTCTAACAGCATAGTTATTAACGTGTGGGTCAACGTTTGCTTGGGAGTACACAGAGCTATTTTTTGGGCCATTTTGGGGCCACGACATGATGCGCTTCTAGGTGAATATTTGAATTTTGTGTGGACCCACACTCCCATCAGAAATTTTCCCGACATCATGAACATCATGCACTGGCGTAATAATGAGATGCAATCTTATCATGGTCAATAGCGTAAAGCTCGACACATGGCACTATATGCATTTACTCATGAGCACAGAGACTGTTGCTCTAAGTACTCTGGCCTGACTACATCACATAGCCTTTGCCTTGCCATGTTTGCTTGCGCAACTTTGCCATCTGTCACCATGCAACATAATCTTTTGCTGCGCTAACCACCGTGCTGGTTGGAGCACAACCACGTTGGCCTGACAACAGCACAAAACTTTTGACTTGCCACCTATCATTATGCAACTTTGCCATCTATCGCTACCACAAGAAGACAAAGCAACTATAGACACACTTTATAGACGTGTAAAATAGTGGGTACGTCTATAGGCACTGCGCCTAGAATAGTGAAAATATGAGCGTGTCTAATAGCACGTCTACGGTAATTTATTCTCCCTTGGAAGCATTTTATACAATAGCCTGCATGTGAAGACCATAAATGAGAAAAAGTTGTCAAGTAATTGACCCACTAACATAATTCACCATGTTTGCAAAATAGACTTTAAAGCTTACTTGAGTAATGCATTCAAACTTGCATTGCTCCATCCATAGATGGTTTGCAAGTTTAGTAACTAGAGGGAGGCACGTAGGACAGAGAATGTGCACCCGTCAAACAATGGAATCGTTGCTGCAATAAAAAGATCATCCTACTCCATGCTATCATCGACCTACCTGAGGATTGATGGACATATAAATCCTATACCATATCATCAAACACCTCCAAGTTACACTGAAATGTACAAGAGGAGTGAAAAAAATACAAGCTTTTTAGATTTCAAATTTATACAAGGGATATAAGTATTGACCCCAAAATTCACAATAGGGGTATATAAAAATCTAAAAAGGGGTTATATAGAGATTTTTCAAATACCTTTTGAACACACGTTGTATACATGGCTTACATAAGGTGGACCCCCCGAGATGTCATTTAGATAATGCACAATATATAGTCTAAAAGTGTTCAAAGTATACATAGGTACCAATGGAACATCTAAGACCTAATGTTTTATGTCTTGATTGGTTACACCTAGTGTAGGGATTTCTTAGATATGGAGTTAACACATACCCTGTGCATTCAAGGGCTATTAAAAAACTCCTACTATGAAATTTGAGAGAGAGTTTGAGCAAATGGAAAAAACGATTGTATGATTAACCCCTTATGTATCCCTTTTGTATATAAGTTTTTATAACCATTAGTAGTGCAAAGACCTCTTGTTGAACACATGTTCAAAAGTTACACAATTTTAAGTGATGCTCTCAAGTTAGACATTAAGCATAGAATGCTCATATTCTTACACTTTGATATCAAAATCGTGGTAACGAAATATAATTTTCATTTTTATTTGAGGTGGAAATCTAATAGTCTCATGTCTTATTCCTTCTTAAATATAAAATTATCCTTGATATTAAAAACACCTCATAAGAGAGAGCATGTATTTTAGATTAACACCGATTGAATGGAGCTATTTCAATCATGTTAAATTTAAATTGGAAGCTTTCTTTTTTGAGAGACGAGGTGGAAATATGTGGATAGCCATTGAACCAAATGCAAAAATATTCAGATAATTAAATACAAATGAGCATTTCTATATTCACAAACAACTTTTTAGAAACATAGTTCATGCTATAAACACTACAAGGCACATGCCATTTTTCGATGGAAATACCAACCTTTTTTACCCTTTTTTTTTTTTGATGGGCACAAAAGTCGGTATTTTCGTTGCTATTAATGTCAAAAAAGAAGCATCGCTATATATTGACACTGGTAAAGCGTCACTATATAGCGATACTGGTAAAGTGTCACTATATAGCGACACTTAACAGAACTTTAAAATTATAAGTGGGACTAAACAGGGCCATAGGATGCCCTATTTTTCCCCACTAATGTTTTTTTTAGTAATTACAAAAGAATTTTTACAAGCACACAAGCGAGATAAAACTCTCAAACCTTGGTTACAAAAACTCCCTTGTGAAAGGGGTGATACAAAATTGCTCAAACCAACTGAGAGACAAAAGCATATACATGCCGAAGATATACAACCTTGTTTGTTACAAAATTTCCCTTTCAAAAAGGTTGATACAAAATCGCTCAAACGAGCTGACATACAAAAGCATATACATGCTGAAGTATATACAAACTACTACTACTACTACTCATGTGAATCGCTGTTGTCATCATCGTTGTCACGCTGGCCTGATCCTTGGGCCTAATGAGCTATGCATGATCCCTGGCCCTCATCAAAGCCGTGTAAGCCAAATCCTTTGAGACTTTCCTCCTCGTCATCACTGCTCACCTTCGCTGATGGGATGTTTGAGCTTGCACCTTAAGAGTGAAACCATTTAATTGGAAATTAGATTGGAACTTAAAGAATAAAACAATCTAAAAAGTGAGACTACAAGTAGGAGTAGATTTATAACATGCGAGCAGGCACCTCACCCCAATCAACTGTCACACCCATGGCCTCCATCTGAATAAACCACGGCTTTGCAAAAGAGAAGGAAAAGAGAGAGGGGAAAAGAAGAAATGAGAGGAAAAAAGAGAGGGGAAAAGAATAGAAAGAGAGAAAGCATATGCTTGCCAAACTATCTACTTCAAAATCCAAACAAGTGTTTAGATCTACAAATACATTCAACCCACTACTACTTGTGCCACTCATGTGCTCATCGAAATCAAGATCTCCAATGGTAGGCTCGTCCTCATGGGTAATGCCGGCCTCAATATCTATATCTCCTATCTCATGATCATCCTCCTCTCTTGTATCACGGTCATCATCACGTCCATGGCCATGATCATCCTCCATACGCTCCATATTAGTAAATGTACTATACATCACTTTGGAACGTGGCATAATAGGTATGACATGCCACCACCTATTATTATCCACCATTAGTTGATAGACAACCTAATTCAAACACAAATACAATCATGTTACTTTTCTTGCATCAAATATTTAAAAGCGAGTATTTTTATATGTGTGCACAGTACCTGTTCACATTGTTGCGGTAGTACTAGTGTGTCCTTCCTACTTTGCCAAAACTTTGTGGAGTCAATAGTTACAAAGCCACTTGCATGGCGTTTGATTGTTGCATTAGGGCCTCTTTCCACCACGTCCTTAAACCACTTTACATCCAAAACATACACAAAGAAGCGTCAAAAGTGAAGCATAATGATATCTTGGATTATGCCACAATAATCATCCATGGCTCCATTGGCTCCCTCAAAGCTAGCAATGACGCCGCAATCTTGTGTGTTTCTCTTATCATCAATCCGTTGTGTTTGAAAATGCTTGCCCTCACACCATATAGCATTGAACATAGTGCACTACACCAAGAAAAAATCAATTAAATAAGCAATCCAAATTATTGAAAGCTCCTAACTTATGCATAACATTCTATATACCAACCTTGCTCATGCATCCCCTAGCATACTCCCATTCTTCCATTGTGATATGCATCCCCTCATCTTTCTCTGCTTTCTTCATTTCATCAAGTAGCCAATCCACATGAATATCCTTTGGAAGTGCTCTTAGACGCTGAGGGTATGGCACACGAGATCCGTGGTGTGTACGAAAGAGGGCCCTTTCTTCTTGTCTTCTTGCCTTTGCATCCTCGTATCTTGTCACCCATCTTTTCATCACATCACTATTAAGCACGCAAAAGAGGTTGATACTATTACGCAACTCCGTGTCTATTACTTTGTTGCGTCCTTTTCCTTGAGGCACAATAGAGGTCATCCTTAGGTCTTCATCATCTCTCCATAGTCCTAGGAGAGAGCTATCCACATCAACAAGAAACTCAGAAATATATACAAGTGACTCTTGTACCAACCAACCCTCGGCCATGCTACCTTCGGGTCTTGCATTTTGTCTCACGAAGCCCTTCAACGTCTTCATGAAGCGCTCGAGGAAGAACAACCATCGTGCATGTATAGTACCGCATATAGCAATCTCATCCACCAAATGTACTATGAGATGTAGTTGACTTGTGAGAATAGAACGTGGAAATGTCTCCTCCACTAAACAAACCGCCTCCACTGACATAACTCGAGCATTCTCAAGCGTGGTGGGATCTATTTCCTTTGAGCTCACATACCTCACAAGCTCGCCCATCTTGTAAATACAATCTTTCATGTTCTTTGATGCACTACGTGAAATGCTAGTTGATCGATGGGAGGAATGCCATGACATGAGCTCTGCAATAGATTTGCACTTGAACATATGTTGGATGCGAGGGATTATGGAAAAATGTCGCAATACCTTATGAGGCACGTCCAAGGTTTTGAGATATGCTCTATATCTTGCCTCTCCACAAGTAGGACACTCTCTTGCATCCTTATGTAGTCCACGAAACAAAACGCAATCGTTGACACATGCATGGATGCGCTTGTAATCTAATCCTCCAAGAGAGGTCACATGTTGCCTTGCCATATCTCTTGAGGTCGGTAATTTATTCTCCCTTGGAAGCATTTTACACAATAGCCTGCACGTGAAGACCATAAATGAGGAAAAGCATTCGAGTAATTGACCCACTAGCATAATTCACCATGTTTGCAAAATCGACTTTCAACCTTACTTGAGTAATGCATTCAAACTTGTATTGCTCCATCCATAGATGGTTTGCAAGTTTAGTAACTCAAGGGAGGCACGTAGAACAGAGAATGTGCACCCCTCAAACAGTGGAGTCGATGCTGCCGTAAAAAGATCATCCTGCTCCATGCTATTATCCCTCCCTTGATGGACATATAAATCCCGCACCATATCATCAAACACCTCCTCCTCCACGGCTTCATGAGGTAATGGTGGAGGGCTACTATCACCATCACTCCATGCATCCGTAACGGTCCCTCCTGAAGATCCACCTCATATCGCCGACGCTTCGCCTCCTCACGATGGGCATAGGGTAACATGTGCGGGTGTGGCACTGCATCCTGTATCAAATTAAAATGGGATCATTATAACTCAAACATATGAACACCCATAGGTATCTCAATCAACCTTAACTTACAAACCCTTACCCTGTTTATGGTCACATCCCATTCTCCATACTTTGAGATATGATTGAGCGTAATCCTGCGTGCACGATACATGTTTCCTCGACATCGATCACACAGACATTTGATTTTTTGCTCCAACCACATTTCGCGATGGTGGATACGGAGGGATTCATCCTCACTGGAGCTGCTTGTTGAAGATGGAGACATCCTACAAACAAACAACCCACCAAATTTGCTCTTCTTCAAATGCTTAACTTAAAAACTCTGTGTTGCGTCTATCGCCGCGTCTATCGTCGCATCTACTGTCGCGTCTAATTGCGCATCTAAATGTGCATCTACTCTGTGTATTTAAACGCGCTAATAGACGCGACTATAGACGCATCTACTCTGTGTATTCAGACGCGACTATAGACGCGCTAATAGACGTGACTATAGATGCGACTTTTAAACCTGCTTTTCGGCGCGCCGCTCGCTTTGCTTTTCTTTTGACTACTTAAACTTCGTGAGCGGCTTTCTTCCTTCTTTATTAGCAGTTCTATAGATTCGAAGCTTAAGAGAGAGCCTCCCATACACAGTTCCAAGCTTTCACTCAAGACAAAGGGACCGTACCTACACTTGCTTCCAAGCCTAAAGAGGAGGAGGAGTACGAATAAGGAGAAGAAACAAGTTTGGAAAAGAAAGATCCTTCCATACCTTTTTCCAAGTAAGTCCTTTTGAAGTTGTTCTTGCTTGCTCTTTCCAGTTTTGTACTTTCTCGCATCCACGAAACGCAGCATCTAGGTATGAGCGACACGTTCTTTTGTCCGGCGAAACGTCCTTTTCAACTTTTTAGTATTCTCGCCTGTCGGAGCGCGTGTATAGAGGCGTCTGAGGGCGCATCTAAACGTGCATCTACAGGCACGTCTATTTGCTCGTCTTGCTTGTTACAGACATGCACAGATGCATATGTAGTCTGCTCACACAGACGCTCTGTTAAACGGAGTTTTAAACGAATTGTTAGACGCGCTTTTAGACGCGCTGTTAGACGGATGTTTAGACGGACTGTTAGACGCGCTGTTAGACGTGCTTATAAACGCGCTGTTAGACGGATTGCTGGACGAACTGTTAGACGCGGTTTTACTTGAATTGTTAAACGCTCTGTTAGACGCATCTATAGACGCGCAGATCAGACGGGTCTATAGACGCGCTCTGACAGAGCCTCTTTTTTTTTCCCCTTTCTTCTCAGCTCCCAAAGTAATAGATTTGTTTCCTTTTTCCCAGTTTAACATGTGGGGAGGAAGTGCTTCTAGCTCACCTGATCCGCGGGAATCGATATGTAAGGATTTATATAACATTTTAGGGCACCCTCCTAGTCCTGCGGAGTTATACAAGTACATGACGGGTACCCTTAACACTCCCCAGGAGTCGGCACTACAGACTCCAAGCCACCCCACACCGGCTGAGATCACCCCAGCGGAGTCCACACAGCTGTCTTATGCCCCGTCTTATGCCCCTTCCCCCGTACCGTCTTATGCCCCTTCCCCCATGCCGTCTTATGTCCCTTCTGCCATCCCGTCTTATGCCCCTTCCCCCATGCCGTCAGGAGGTCCTTCTGTCTCAGCGAGCCGTCCCGTGCAGTCCCCAGCTACGAGTGGCCAGCATACGAGCTCGACACGACAGGGTAGCAGGCGTAGTAGCAGGGAGAGCGGTGGCGGATGCATGGCACAGTGCTTTGGGCCATGTGGCGGTGAGAAGGAGGATGATTCGGATGATTTAGACGTGCCTCTGGGTGATGGTACGATTTATTATGACATCACTCAGACAGGAGGCATCTTGATGGATGCGCAGGGGAAGGACATCATGGCCTTCATGCGCTCTGTAATTGCTAACAATTACAGAGATTGTTTTATCCACTATAAAGACCACCCAAAGAGGTTGGCTGATGAGACCCTCACTACTGTTCGCTCTAGGTATCCTAACCCCCCCAATCGCCAGTTCACAGATAAATGGGGGAAGTCAAAGATTGTTACAATACTTAGTAATAAAAGATCTTCCCTGATTGTTACAATACTTAGTAATAAAAGATCTTCCCTTAAGAGGCAGGCACTAGCGGAGCTTGCCAGACTTGAGGCAGGTCAACCTCCAAGGGGCCCGCCCCACACCGCTCACAAGCGTGAGTGGAAGAAGGCAATGAAGTCAGCGAGGGAGGAGCCCAGTCTGCAGCACGTGGAGGCACGGAGGATCCATATGGAGGAATATGGGAGCGCGCATTTTGGAGCAGGGGGTGTTGAATCATGGGAGGCCCAATTTGTAAGTATCGATCTCAAATTATATTGCTTATGTAGTTTATTAGGAGGTTGGTTGTTTCTTTGTACTAATCCCTCCATAAAGTGTATCGCGGTCATGCAGCTTGAGATCGTGGGCAGATACCCTACTCCAGTGGAGACAGCCTACCACCGCCACCATCGCAGAGGAGATACATGGAGGCACTTCTATGATGACGGGTTGATTACTGAGGAGCAGTATACCCGAGCTACTGGACAGGCCCCCCAGGTATTTGAAAGTAATTAAATAATGCCAAAATTATAAGTACATTGATATATGTTGTCCCTTGTTTACAGGCCCGTGCACAAGACGATGAGGATGAGGAGGAAGGAGGCGCAGCAGGGAGCGCAGAAGGGAGCGTGGAAGGGAGCGAGGACCTAGAGAACATAGATTAGTCGTATAAGTAATGCTAGCTACTCTTTTTTGTACTTAAAGCCACTGGCTTGGCTTCATGCCTCTTGTATATAGACTCCTCTTATTTTTTGTACTTGAAGCCACATGACATGGCTTAGCTTCCTTATTTTTTGTACTTGAAGCCACATGACGTGGCTTAGCTTCGTGCTATATGTGTATACAAGCACTTTTTTGAGCTTTCAATTTTATTACGATTTGGAGTTGTAATATTTTATTTGGAATTGTAATTAAAATGCGGCTGGCTGTAAGAATTGAATTACAGAATGTGGATATGGGATTCTTGTAACTATATAGCATACACAACATACACACTATTCTGTAAAATTTTTTTTTAAAAAAAAGGTGCGTCTATTAGTGCGTTTAAAAACGCATTTATATTCGCGTCTGTCTGTTCATTTTGTGTCTATACACGCGTCTATAAAAGCGCTTATAAGCGCGTCTATCTACGCGTCTTTGTGCACGTCTATACGCGCGTAAGTCTGATATATAGACGTGCAATTAGATGCAGGTCTCCAGACGCGCAAATAGACGCGCCCGTAAGTTTTTTATTTTAGTTCATGAAACGCGTCTGTGCGCGCGTCTATGGGTGCTTTGTCTTGTTGTGATGGATACATGAAACGAAACCTTGAGACAAGATCTTATATTTACACGAAACCTTGAGACAGGATGAGCAGGGTGGCGAGGGTGTGCATATACCTTCACACTTTGAGAAGGAGTATAGTCTCCTGAATGTGCCAGATAATGACGAGGGTATGGTGGACATGATGGATTCTATTTTTAGGGACACTACATCACATGTACACATGATGTCTGAGTCTCTGAGGCTGTGTACATGGCACCTTTGATAGAGGAGTTATAGATCTTATGGAGAGCACTGCGGGTCTTTGATATTTCTAAAGCTCTTAGACATACCAATGGCATTTTGGTCAGGGGAATCATGATGTGGACCATGTATGACTACCCAAGAATGGAGAGTGTGCAGGTACGTGGTTGTGTCTTTACATGTAGAATATATGATTATGCTCTATGACTCTCTTTCGCACGCATGTCTTATACTAACACATTCATGCATGAATGCAGGACTTGTTACAAGTTATCATCTGGATGTACATGATGCATGTAAGTTTCTTACCTCTTGATGCAATTAAGTAATTATTTGTGGCAATATACACTATAAAATAGATGCATCCTCATTGTTTTAATGATGCTCTTTTGCAGTACAAAAAGTAGAGTGCATTATGGTCATATGGATGACATTTTTGCATGGAACGCATCAATTCAAAGAGAGTCACATATGATTGTGGAGTCATGGCTAACTTCACACTAGATAGCTAAGCAAGTGCTTCAAATACCAATCTTCTCTCCTTGTAGTTGGATTATTGTGGGACCATATGCGAAATCTATGAAATTGATTTCAAACAATTTAGTATTTTCATTCTTGATGTAAAATGGCTTAGAACTATTTAAAATGATCCCCATGCGATTGTGAGGAAAGACAATAGTGGTTTCTTTACAATAGACTCCACCAAACTTTCGACAGATGAAAGTGATACTTTTATTCTTCTTGAGCATTGTGAGCAGGTGCATACTAATGATTTGATCAATTGAAGCTTTCATTTTTAAAGATCAATCGGTACATGTACTTAAGCATAATTTCATATAATTGATGGCATTTGGCACCCATCTTCAATATAGGTGGTTTTTCATTCAGATCGTTCTAATCCAAGATGGTGGTACGTGATCCAAGTTGCACCCACAAAGTAAGAAAATTTTTGAAGATAGAGATGTGGATATGGAGATGCACTACCAATGCCGGATCCAATTGATCCAGATGGATCTAGCGACGAAGAAGATGAAGATCACAATATGAGCTAAGAGGAAGATGTGCATATGGGAGGAAGATGGAGATCATGATATTAAGGAAGAAGATGACGATCATCAAGAATCACCCAACTTTATTGAAGAAGATGATCAAGTCTTAGGTGAATGTATGATATTGCCAGAGTACGATGATGATATAGGAGATCAACTCAGTATACAGCTGGAGATAGACTTGTTTGGCGCACTAGACTTGGCTCAGGATGAAACCGTTGATGTAAATGCTCTCCATTGATTTTTTTCATCCCAAACTTGGACATGAATATATGAGCTTCAAACTTGATGTACATGCTCTTGTACTTTTATTCTTTCAAAGGATCAAACATGTATGAAAAGAAATTTTTTTTGTCATTGAGAAAAACTATCTTTAAAGGTCAGGATGGGGAAAAATACTCTTTGTAAAATGTCGCTATATAACAACCTTCTACAAGTTTGGCAAGTGTCGCTATATAGTAACACTTTTGAAACCAGCTTTGCATACCGACGATTAGTGCCCCGCATGCACTAAATGTCGACGCTTAACCATCAGAATAAGGCTTGTGTGTAGTAGTGAAAATTCAATCTATATTTTCCTCTTTCTCTTATTCTTTACGATTGTATCTTCATGTATTTCCATGCTTAGTTTAACTAAGTTCTAGTTATGCATGCATTGATTCACAACTTTGTAGTTGTAGTAGTAGGAAAGTACAAGTGACTACAGTTAGGGCATGAAATACTCTAAGGTTCATTTTTCCATAGTAACCCATCTTAGGTTCCTTTCTAGGGTATTGCATAAAAACTGAAATCCTCTGGTTAGAAAATGTTAATCAATTATTGGTTACATTTGAGGTCAAGTCCAAGTGGAATCAGAGTTGTAGCCATGCAATACTTAGGTGGCTACATGGCTAACCTCACATGTGTTGTCAAACAACATGCAAAAGCCATGCCACAACTTACAAGATTTCGGCCAAGCCAAGCTCGGATGTTGGAAAAATTGCAAGAAGGAATACCCTATGTTTAGGAATCTTGAAACTACATGAAAGGGTGCACGATTCTTTTGCACAGAAATTGCATGCCATCATTGAGACAAAAAGTAGTTGTAAGGTGACTAATAGATCTCTCATAGCAGTTTTGGTTTAGTTGTAAGGTGACTAATAGATCTCTCATAGCAGTTTGCAATATGTAGAGGTGTAAATTAGAGGTATTAATAGATTCCTATCTAGGACTTGCTGTGAATCACAATAACTATGATTAAAAGAGATGTAGTCTTATTACATTAAAAACATAGATTTACATGTAGCAACTTGAAATGTTAATGTGAACAACCTTTTTTATTATGAGCATGCTTATAAAATAATCTCCTTAAATGTTGGAAGCATGGGTATAAAAGGCATCTAGATACATGATGTCTTTGTATACCGTATTTGAAAGGCTCAGTACAAGTTTTCCTTATGAATATACATTTCACTAAGTACTCTAGGCACTTCTAATGTAGCAACATGAAAATATATTACTATAGTATTATTGTAGTCTGGCATTTGCATTGATAAATCAGTAGTACTTACAAAATAAATAAAGAATCTAAATTAGCAACATTTCTTCTTGAGCCTTTAATAAATGACTCAAAATTAGAAGTTTGAATATATGAAGATGGGGGAAATTGTAATCTTTGGTATGAGAAACCATGCATAAGTCCCTTCATAATCACAAAAGGCATGTATAAACAAAGGTAAAACTATTCTCTCCATACTTAAATGAGCACCCATTGCATTAAGATCAATGTTAGGTAAGGACATTGATGACAATACACAATAATCAATCTTTGGCATGAGAGACGAAATGCAATTCCATTGGGGTTCATAATCACCAAAAAGGCATATATGCAAATGAAGATGAGATTCCTCTCTTTATACTTTGTAAATTAGCCCAAAATCATGACCCATTGCATTGAGATCAATGTTGCGTAAGAATAGGATGACAAACAAATTAATCAAATGGAAGAGTCATCAAATGAATGAATATAGCAAGGTCACTTTACACTAGTTGCACCTGGCAGACTTTTATTATACATTTGGACAATGTGAGATTTCCAGTGCAAAAAGAGCATCCAAGGAATATAATCTAGTGTGGACTTTGTTAAGAACTTGATGAGTCACTATGGCACATGGTCCTAGGATAATGCCTTCTTTGATCATGCAAGATCGTACATATCAACATATTTTATTTTCAATGTGATGGAGGACGAGAAACGTGGAAGATACAAATTAAAGACTATTGCAAATCAATCAAAAAATTAAGGCTACTCTCAACCATTATGGAGTAGCAACCCTTGTTTAGTTGCATTTATGTATAGCTTGAGTCCTCAATAAATTAGAACTAGAATCTCATTATATTTAATGCAGCACTTCTCCCTTTTGTTGTTTTAAGATATCACCCGTAGAATCCTATGTAGTAAATATTTTATGTACAATTGAATGGCATTTTCCCATGCAATAGTGTTATGTGTGACAATTGAATTTCAAATAAGGACTTGGAATGTGTCTCACTAGGTTGACAACTTGTTTTAGTACAGAAGGATACAAGTCAACAATGGACAAACCTTGTAATGCTAAATTTAGAGGTGTAAATGGTTTTTGGGTTTCAAGGTTGAGCCGTAAGTTTTGACGGTAGAAAACTATGCACATTCCAAAGCTTAGGAATTGTTTTAACTTGGTTGGTTAGGGAAAGGAAGCCATTTTGAAGTGAAATTAAATAATATAAGGCACTTGAAGTGTAGAGATAAACACTATGATTTTTTAAGGAAATTTCGTTTTGGTAAAGGATAGATCTTTTCGGGATAGTGTTGAGATCTTTTGACTAAGGTGAAGTAGATAAAGCACTTTCATTATGTACCTAAAAACGTTTTTAAAGCACTAAAGAGCTTTAAAACATTATAAAACTCCTGTAAAGCATCAAAGGCGACTTAAATTTATGTAAGGGCGGACTCCTCTAAGATCATATGAAGAGGATCATGAGTACAATATTAACGAAGCATAAAATAAACTAAGGAGCAGCCACTCTTGTGAATTTGAGGGATGATTATCGCGGATCTTTTGGATGGCAAGCTGGCAATGTATGCATTCACCGAAATCCCCTTCTCAACATCACTGAATCGAGTCCGATTGGGACATCAAACCATGGTTGGAATCCTGTTACGTATAAAGCTTGGTGCTTGTCCCTCAAATGGGCACAGCTACACTACACAGCTGTGGTGTCTCGAGATCTCAACAGCTCTTCTCGTCTCTTCAGGTTCCGACGCTTTTTCTTCAGGTAGTCTGGGGCTCGAGGTTTGCAGCTCGAACTCCCAAGTTTCTATCATCAGCCGCAGCCAGCCCGTATCGCTTGTCGTCTGTACTAGGCACATCTCACCCAGTCCGTACGCGTACATCCCTCTTTTCGTCCTAGTGCCATTTTGAGAAGATCGCTTCATTCCGTCCATCTTTTGATCCTGACTTATCGTTAGAGCCGCAGAGAATTTTCCATTAAAGGCCTGGAGTCCTGAACTTTGGTGCCTTCAAGCTCTTAGCACAACTCACATCTCCTTCAATCAAGAATCTCCCAGGATCGAGCCTTTTCACGATCCACCTCATGGACGCCGTACGATTTGAAAAGGTTCTCGCTACCGAGCTTAGTCCAGCACTCGGGAACCACCATGTAGATCACCTTAAATTCATATCTTCACAGCTGCAGGCTGTCAATCGACGCAGACTGAGAATCGAAACCGCACAAGTTTGCATTTCTGAAAAAGCACATGAGGCTTCTACTGACCCGGTCAAGATCATGGAAGCTGTATCCTTAGAATCTGTAAGAGAAGACCAGAGCTTCACCGATTGCTGCTGCCTTGCTTCGGAAATCACATTAGGGAGTCCAATCCTGAGCTTGACAATCACTGACGACGCGGTGAATGCGATGGTGGTGGGAAAGGAAGACGGGCTGCTGTACACGGGGTCGGCGGACAAGGCGATAAAGGTGTGGAGCAGGAGGGCGAGGCTGAGGAAGAGGCATGCGATAGTGGTGGCGATGGAGGGGCAAGGGTCGGGGGTGAATGCGCTGGTGCTGGAAGAGGAGGGAGGCGGTGGGAGATTGTATTCGGGGGGGATGGATGGGAGGGTGATGGTGTGGGGGAGGAGGGGGGGCTTAAGCGGGGGGGGTTCACCGAGGCAAGGGGGGGGGTTCGCCATGGACGTGAAGGAGACGCTGGGGCGTGGGCATCGACAGGCGGTGCTGTGCTTGGAGCTCCATGGGGAGTCGTTGCTTATCAGCGGTTCAGCAGACAAGACGCTGCGCTTGTGGAGACGACCGAAGCCTGGCTGCTTGGGCTTCCACACGTGCATAGCTGTCCTACGCGGGCACACTGCGCCTGTGAAGAGCGTGCGGGTGTGTAGGCTCCCTGAGCTTGTAGATACCGGCGTGAGTGCAATATACTCGGGTGGGTTGGATGGCAACATCAAGATGTGGTTGCTCCCCCAAACACAACACCAAGAGCAAGGCAACTCTTCTACCAAGAGCACCATCCATCTTATCTCAGAGAATCGTGTCTAAGATCAAATATTTTTGAGAGCGCCGTTTCTCTCTCTCATGGAGAGAACTCTCTACCTCCTTAGAGAACTCTCAATTCTTTCAGGGGGATTCTGCACCACCTCAATTGTGAACACCATCACTCTCTTTTCCGATGGGAGCACAGAAGATACCATGCTAAAGCTCCATTGCTCATGTCAATAGGAGTTGCTTTGCCCATGCATGCCAGGCCTCTGCTAAACAATGTTTATACCATGCTAAAGCTCCATTGCTCACACCACTAGAAGCTGCCTTGCCCATGCTAGGCATCGGCTCAACAATGTTTGGCACTCTGAGTTGGGAACTTGCCCCTCAACAAGCATGTACACTGAGAGTCGCACAATTTTAAGGGTAATTATGTACTTTAAGACTGGAATTCCACCTTGCACTTAAGGAATCTATTTTAACATGTTGCCCCTCTTGTACTTTTGACACTTTTTCTTTTGAAAAATTGATCTTATAGCTTTCATGAAACCTAGTACCACTACAATTAATTTGATGGTTTCTTTTTGTCAATTTGAGCATTTAGAGTTTAAAAGCACATCTTTATATATAGGATGTAATTAAATAGAATTTCTTATAATTGCAAATTTAAATATCATATCTTCTACAAGTACTACGTCAAAGAGATATATCTTCATCTTCTATGTAAGTACCCCATGGGAGCTCCCAGGTAACACTACTAAGAACACCACCTATTATAGTTCTTGGCTTAAACACTCGCATTTGGCCACTATCTCTACCCTCCCCCTAAGAAATGGATACATGTCCATATGTCTTAGAATTATAAAATTAAAAGCTTGCCTTGATTCTTTTGATGGCCTTGCATTACAAGGAAAAGGGTTGGGCATATGCAACAAGGATTGTCAAGGGATTTAAATATGTGACTTAAATCAACAAAATCAATCAAACACAACAAGACAAAGCACCCATAGACGCGCACACAGACGCGTTTCATGAACTAAAATAAAAAACTTACGGGCGCGTCTATTTGCGCGTCTATTTGCACATCTGGAGACCCGCGTCTAATTGCGCGTCTATATATCAGACTTACATGCGTATAGACGCGCACAAAGACGCGTAGATAGACGCACTTATAAACGCTTTTATAGACGCGTGTATAGATGCAAAACGAACAGACAGACGCGAATATAAACGCGTTTTTAAACGCACTGATAGACGTGCCTTTTTTTTTTTAATTTTACAGAATAGTGTGTATGTTGTGTATGCTATATAGTTACAAGAATCCCATATCCACATTCTGTAATTCAATTCTTACAGCCAGCCGCATTTTAATTACAATTCCAAATAAAATATTACAACTCCAAATCGCAATAAAATTAAAAGCTCAAAAAAGTGCTTGTATATACATATAGCACAAAGCTAAGCCACGTCATGTGGCTTCAAGTACAAAAAATAAGGAAGCTAAGCCATGTCATGTGGCTTCAAGTACAAAAAATAAGAGGAGTCTATATACAAGAGGCACGAAGCCAAGCCAGTGGCTTTAAGTACAAAAAGAGTAGCTAGCATTACTTATACGACTAATCTATGTTCTCTAGGTCCTCGCTCCCTTCCACGCTCCCTTCTGCGCTCCCTTCTGTGCCTCCTTCCTCCTCTTCCTCATCGTCTTGTGCACGGGCCTGTAAACAAGGGACAACATATATCAATGTATGAAAAATCAAATCTTTACTTATAATTTTGGCATTATTTAATTACTTTCAAATACCTGGGGGGCCTGTCCAGTAGCTCGGGTATACTGCTCCTCAGTAATCAGCCTTTCATCATAGAAGTGCCTCCATGTATCTCCTCTGCGATGGTGGCGGTGGTAGGCTGTCTCCACTGGAGTAGGGTATCTGCCCACGATCTCAAGCTGCATGACCGCGATACACTTTGTGGAGGGATTAGTACAAAGAAACAACCAACCTCCTAATAAACTACATAAGCAATATAATTTGAGATCGATACTTACAAATTGGGCCTCCCATGATTCAACACCCCCTGCTCCAAAATGCGCGCTCCCATATTCCTCCATCTGGATCCTCCGTGCCTCCACGTGCTGCAGACTGGGCTCCTCCCTCGCTGACTTCATTGCCTTCTTCCACTCATGCTTGTGAGCGGTGTGGGGCGGGCCCCTTGGAGGTTGACCTGCCTCAAGTCTGGCAAGCTCCGCTAGTGCCTGCCTCTTAAGGGAAGATCTTTTATTGCTAAGTATCGTAACAATCTTTGACTTCCCCCATTTATCTGTGAACTGGCGATTGGGGGGGTTAGGATACCTAGAGCGAACAGTAGCGAGGGTCTCATCAGCCAACCTCTTTGGGTGGTCTTTATAGTGGATAAAACAATCTCTGTAATTGTTAGCAATTACAGAGCGCATGAAGGCCATGATGTCCTTCCCCCGCACATCTATCAAGATGCCTCCTGTCTGAGTGATGTCATAATAAATCGTACCATCACCCAGAGACACGTCTAAATCATCCGAATCATCCTCCTCCTCACCGCCACATGGCCCAAAGCACTGTGCCATGCATCCGCCACCGCTCTCCCTGCTACTACGCCTACTACCTTGTCGTGTCGAGCTCGTACGCTGGCCACTCGTAGCTGGGGACTGCACGGGACTACGCTGACCACTCGTAGCTGGAGAACCGAGTCTCGACGGCTGGGGAGTACGTCGATGGCTCGCCGAGACAGAAGGACCTCCTGACGGCATGGGGGAAGGGGCATAAGACGGGATGGCAGAAGGGACATAAGACGGCATGGGGGAAGGGGCATAAGACGGTACGGGGGAAGGGGCATAAGACGGGGCATAAGACGGCTGTGCGGACTCCGCTGGGGTGATCTCAGCTGGTGTGGGGTGGCTCGGAGTCTGTAGTGCCGACTCCTGGGGAGTGTTAAGGGTACCCGTCATGTACCTGTATAACTCCGCAGGACTAGGAGGGTGCCCTAAAATGTTATATAAATCCTTCCATATCGATTCTCGCGGATCAGGTGAGCTAGACGCACTTCCTCCCCACATGTTAAACTGGAAAAAAGGAAACAAATCTATTACTTTGGGAGCTGAGAAGAAAGGGGGAAAAAAAAGAGGCTCTGTCAGAGCGCGTCTATAGACCCGTCTGATCTGCACATCTATAGACACGTCTAACAGAGCGTTTAACAATTCAAGTAAAACCGCGTCTAACAGTTCGTCCAGCAATTCGTCTAACAGTGCGTTTACAAGCGCGTCTAACAATCCGTCTAAACATCCATCTAACAGCACGTCTAAAAGCGCGTCTAACAATTCGTTTAAAATTCTGTTTAACAGAGCGTCTGTGTGAGCGTCTACATACGCGTCTGTGTGTGTCTGTAACAAGCCAGACGCGCAAATAGACGCGCCTATAGACGCGCATTTAGATGCGCCCTCAGACGCCTGTATACACGCGCTCCGACAGGCGAGAATACTAAAAAGTCGAAAAGGACGTTTCGCCCGACAAAAGAACGTGTCACTCATACCTAGATGCTGCGTTTCGTGGATGCGAGAAAGTACAAAACTGGAAAGAGCAAGCAAGAACAACTTCAAAAGGACTTACTTGGAAAAAGGTATGGAAGGATCTTTCTTTTCCAAACTTGTTTCTTCTCCTTGTTCGTACTCCTCCTCTTCTTTAGGCTTGGAAGCAAGTGTAGGTACGGTCCCTTTGTCTTGAGTGAAAGCTTGGAACTGTGTATGGGACGCTCTCTCTTAAGCTTCGAATCTATAGAACTGCTAATAAAGAAGGAAGAAAGCCGCTCGCGAAGTTTAAGTAGTCAAAACAAAAGCAAAGCGAGCGGCACGCCGAAAAGCAGGTTTAAAAGTCGCATCTATTAGCACGTCTATAGTCGCGTCTGAATACACAGAGTAGATGCGTCTATAGTCGCGTCTATTAGCATGTCTACAGGCGCGTTTAAATACACAGAGTAGATGCACGTTTAGACGCGCAATTAGACGTGACATTAGATGCGATAATAGACGCGGCGATAGATGCAACACAGAGTTTTTAAGTTAAGCATTTGAAGAAGAGCAAATTTGGTGGGTTGTTTGTTTGTAGGATGTCTCCATCTTCAACAAGCAGCTCCAGTGAGGATGAATCCCTCCGTATCCACCATCGCGAAATGTGGTTGGAGCAAAAAATCAAATGTCTGTGTGATCGATGTCGAGGAAACATGTATCGTGCACGCAGGATTACGCTCAATCATATCTCAAAGTATGGAGAATGGGATGTGACCGTAAACAGGGTAAGGGTTTGTAAGTTAAGGTTGATTGAGATACCTATGGGTGTTCATATGTTTGAGTTATAATGATCCCGTTTTAATTTGATACAGGATGTAGTGCCACACCCGCACATGTTACCCTATGCCCGTCGTGAGGAGGCGAAGCGTCGGCGATATGAGGTGGGATCTTCAGGAGGGACCGTTACGGATGCATGGAGTGATGGTGATAGTAGCCCTCCACCATTACCTCATGAAGCCGTGGAGGAGGATGTGTTTGATGATATGGTGCGGGATTTATATGTCCATCAAGGGAGGGATAATAGCATGGAGCAGGATGATCTTTTTACCGCAGCATCGACTCCACTGTTTGAGGGGTGCACATTCTCTGTTCTACGTGCCTCCCTTGAGTTACTAAACTTGCAAACCATCTATGGATGGAGCAATGCAAGTTTGAATGTATTACTCAAGTAAGCTATAAAGTCGATTTTGCAAACATGGTGAATTATGCTAGTGGGTCAATTACTCGAATGCTTTTCCTCATTTATGGTCTTCACGTGCAGGCTATTGTGTAAAATGCTTCCAAGGGAGAAATTACCGACCTCAAGAGATATGGCAAGGCAACATGTGACCTCTCTTGGAGGATTAGATTACAAGCGCATCCATGCATGTGTCAACTATTGCGTTTTGTTTTGTGGACTACATAAGGATGCAAGAGAGTGTCCTACTTGTGGAGAGGCAAGATATAGAGCAGATCTCAAAACCTTGGACGTGCCTCGTAAGGTATTGTGACATTTTCCCATAATCCCTCGCATCCAACATATGTTCAAGTGCAAATCTATTGCAGAGCTCATGTCATGGCATTCCTCCCATCGATCAACTGATGGCAAGTGGAGAACTCCCGCGGACTCTCCTGCGTGGAAGCATATTGAAGACACATGGCCAAGCTTCAAGGAAGAACCTAGGAGCTTGAGACTTGGATTGGGTATGGACGGTGTGAACCCATTTGGTCTCAAAAGCACGTCTTACAGTGTATGGCCAGTGGTATTGGTGAATTACAATCTTCCACCCTCTATGGCTATTAAGAAAGGACATGTCATGCTGTCCCTTCTAATTCCAGGGAAACATAAAGTCAAAAACCCTGATGTTTATTTGGAGCCTTTGATTGATGAGCTAGAGATACTTTGGAGAGGTATCGAGGTGCATGATGTGAGCAGGCCTCCCTCGTCACGAGACTTCAACTGCAAAGCAGTCTTGATGTGGACGATGCATGACTTCCCATGCTATGGCGAGTGTTCAGGTAAGCATTGCATTTTTTAATTATGAATAGGCAAAGGACGTGGCACCCTAAACCCACCTTCCACTCTTAATTGCATCTATTGTTTCAGGTCTCACTACATCGGGTTACAATGCATGTCCTGTTTGTGGTCCTTCGCTAGTTACCTCACGGGCAGATGCATTGAATAAGTAATCTATGAGAATCACCATCGATTTCTCCCACCTGATCATCCTAGATATGTTGCCCCTTGGAATGAAGTCCTCCCACAATCACTCACCGCGGGAGATTGGATGAGAATTTGGGATGGTTCCACGACTCCTCCACCACTTGGCATGAGCCGGTAAGGATTTGTAACTATTGGCTGGAAGTAAAGATTGGCTATATTGGTTGAAAGTGAAGATTGCATGCTAACACTTTATTTTGTTTAGATACTTCATCTTTTATCGTTTACCATATTGGTCCCACCTCAAGATCAATCACCTGCTCGATCCCATGCATATCTTCAAGAATGTGGCATCTACCATTTGGGAGCATTTGAATGGGACACGAGATTCGGCAGGCATAAGGGAGGATCTACGTACCACAGGGAGGATGCGTGAAGCTTGGCCTCAAGAGAGACCAAATGGCGTGTTTTTTTACCTCGTGCACCGTGGATGTTATCAAAGCTAGAGATGGCGACGGTGAAGCGCGCTATTACTACAATTCGTACTCCCACTGGATGCATGAGGTGTTTGAAGGGAGCCTTTACAAAGAGCAAGAAAAGAGGTGTAGAGCAATTATATGGCTTGAAATCTCATGATCGGCACAAGATGCTCCAAGTAAGTATTTTATATGCATAATATCTTTTTCCTTTCAAATTTGTGAGTGAATAGCTATAAGCAACTAATCAACCACCTCCTCGCGGGTTCAGTTCATAGTACCTACTAGCATTTCACGTAGTGCATCAAAGGACGTGAAAGATTGTATTTACAAGATGGGCGAGCTTGTGAGGTATGTGAGCTCAAAGGAAATAGATCCCACCACGCTTGAGAATGCTCGAGTTATGTCAGTGGAGGCGGTTTGTTTAGTGGAGGAGACATTTCCACGTTCTATTCTCACAAGCCAACTACATCTCATAGTACATTTGGTGGATGAGATTGCTATATGCAGTACTATACATGCACGATGGTTGTTCTTCCTTGAGCGCTTCATGAAGACGTTGAAGGGCTTCGTGAGACAAAATGCAAGACCCGAAGGTAGCATGGCCGAGGGTTGGTTGGTACAAGAGTCACTTGTATATATTTCTGAGTTTCTTGTTGATGTGGATAGCTCTCTCCCACGACTATGGAGAGATGATGAAGACCTAAGGATGACCTCTATTGTGCCTCAAGGAAAAGGACGCAACAAAGTAATAGACACGGAGTTGCGTAATAGTATCAACCTCTTTTGCGTGCTTAATAGTGATGTGATGAAAAGATGGGTGACAAGATACGAGGATGCAAAGGCAAGAAGACAAGAAGAAAGGGCCCTCTTTCGTACACACCACGGATCTCGTGTGCCATACCCTCAGCGTCTAAGACCACTTCCAAAGGATATTCATGTGGATTGGCTACTTGATGAAATGGAGAATGCAGAGAAAGACGAGGGGATGCATATCACAATGGAAGAATGGGAGTATGCTAGGGGATGCATGAGCAAGGTCGGTATATAGAATGTTATGCATAAGCTAGGAGGTTTTTATAATTTAGATTGCTTATTTAATTGATTTTTTCTTGGTGTAGTGCACTATGTTCAATGCTATATGGTGTGAGGTAAGAGCACTTCCAAAGGATATTCATGTGGATTGGCTACTTGATGAAATGGAGAATGCAGAGAAAGACGAGGGGATGCATATCACAATGGAAGAATGGGAGTATGCTAGGGGATGCATGAGCAAGGTCGGTATATAGAATGTTATGCATAAGTTAGGAGGTTTTTATAATTTAGATTGCTTATTTAATTGATTTTTTCTTGGTGTAGTGCACTATGTTCAATGCTATATGGTGTGAGGGTAAGCATTTTCGAACACAACGGATTGATGATAAGAGAAACACACAAGATTGCGGCGTCATTGCTAGCTTTGAGGGAGCCAATGGAGCCATGGATGATTATTGTGGCATAATCCAAGATATCATTATGCTTGACTTTCGACGCTTCTTTGTGTATGTTTTGGATGTAAAGTGGTTTAAGGACGTGGTGGAAAGAGGCCCTAATGCAACAATCAAACGCCATGCAAGTGGCTTTGTAACTATTGACTCCACAAAGTTTTGGCAAAGTAGGAAGGACACACTAGTACTACCGCAACAATGTGAACAGGTACTGTGCACACACATAAAAATACTCGCTTTTAAATATTTGATGCAAGAAAAGTAACATGATTGTATTTGTGTTTGAATTAGGTTGTCTATCAACCAATGGTGGATAATAATAGGTGGTGGCATGTCATACCTATTATGCCACGTTCCAAAGTGATGTATAGTACATTTACTAATATGGAGCGTATGGAGGATGATCATGGCCATGGACATGATGATGACCGTGATACAAGAGAGGAGGATGATCATGAGATAGGAGATATAGATATTGAGGCCGGCATTACCCGTGAGGACGAGCCTACCATTGGAGATCTTGATTTCGATGAGCACATGAGTGGCACAAGTAGTAGTGGGTTGAATGTATTTGTAGATCTAAACACTTGTTTGGATTTTGAAGTAGATAGTTTGGCAAGGGTTGATCTCATTGAGGATGAGATTGAACCGTAGCCCCACAATTGATATTGGCAAAACTATTTTACATATTGTTTCATTCTCCTCATTTCTCTTAATTCTTGTATATGTGGGCTTGCAAAAAATTATGTGCTTTGCTAATCATGGGCAATGTTTGGAAAGCAATGATGGACACCAAAATCTCACTTTCTGTATTCTCTGGAGCGCGTCTATTTACGCGTCTAAATGCGCGTCTGATTCTCAGTGTAAACACGTAAATAAACGCGCAAATAGATGCGCTAATAAACGGGATGTTAGACGGGCCCGTATTTTCTCAGATCTAACGCGCAAATAAACGTGGTGATTTACACGTAAATAGACGAGCGTTTAGTCGCACCTATAGACGCGCTCGTAATTTCTCTACTAGAGCAACGCCTATAGACGCGCCCGCTATTTTGCACGTCTACCAAGCGGGTCTATAGTTGCTTTGTGTTGTTGTGAAAACTCATCTAGTCTTGAAGGATGTTTTATCCTTTTGATTAGTTAATATGTCAATGCCTATGATATCTTGGTCTTTCTTGCTACCATGTGATAAATATTACTTGTATATGGATGCCTTGAAAATAAAATTAGATATTCATTTGTCAAAAGAATTATGTCCCCCCTAATGTGGAAAAATAAAAGAATCAATTCATTAGTCAGCACCTAGCCCCCGCGTTGAATATTAACATATGCTTCTACAGAGCCCCATTCTAAATCCCTCCTAACCTTAGCTCACAAAAATTTAATCCCCTCTTAAAACCCTAGCCCTCTATTACTCCATCGTTCTCTCGCCTCCATGCCTCCCCCTCTGTCTTTCCCTTCCTCACAACCTCTCCTCTCCTCCCTCTCCATCTCTTCGCCTCTCTCCTCTCTATCTCTTTGCCTCCCTCTCCGCCCTCCCTCACAACCTCCCTCCCTTATGTCACAACCTCTCCCCTTCCCTCACAACCTCTCATGCCTTCCCCTCCCCTCTGCTCTACCTTACCGCCATCAACCCCGTAGTTGGCTCCCCCTCTACCTAGCCTTTTTTTGCCACCTAGCCCTGTGCTTAGCAACAACCAAATTTCAAAGTTGTATTATCACTCATGATGGGCACCCAAGACTAAAATTAACATTACAAAAAAATTGGACTCAAAAAGGGGCCCTTTAGAGAATTATTAAAATATTAGAGGTGTGGATAAGGGAATATTGAATCCATCTAGGAGATTATGCCATGTGGACTTCTCTATAACAGAGGCTCTCCAATTCTAGGGGAAATTCCATTTTTTTCCCAAAAAACATAATTGGTGCTTCACAATAAAATATTGCCCATGGCAGGTCTAGCTTGCCATGTCAGGCCTCCTTGTTTTCCTTCCATCCAAACTAGCCCCCAACTAAAACTATTCTCACGTTTTCTTTCTAGTTTAACCAAAGTTTGACTTTCAAATAAATTCTATCATTGTTCTCTCTCTTCCAAAACATTTCTCCTCCATACGCTCCGAAAATTCATTCCCACCATCTTATTTCAAACTATCTCTATTCTACTCTTGATTAGTCATTTTTCCTCCTCTAGTTTGTTCATATTTTTCTTACAGTTGCAAAAATCTCTCACAGAAAACTTTCGTCTAGGCTCTATTCTCCCCTTAAGATCTAAACCCTAAACCCTAATTTAATGGCATAAAATTAGAAAAAAAAATCAAATTCTGCAAGCATTTTTTAAAGAAACCCCCATTTTATGTTGTTATTCATTGAATCTTTAAAAATTCAAAATGTGAACAATTGTTCTAAACTATCCCCATTTTGAGGTTTCTTTTTTTTAACAAATGTGAAAATATGTTTTATGGGAGAAAAAGCAAGAAATTTCAAATCTAAAAACTTTTTTTAGAAACATTGATTTTATGCTATCGATTTGGAAAAAAAATCAAAATGAGACATGGTTTGAAAACTCTCATTTTTGGGTATAGATTTGATTAAAAATTAGAAATTAAAAAAAATGAAAATTAGAGAGGATGGGAGGGTAAACAAGACATGTGCGTATAAAAAGGGGAAGAGGGAGGAAGTGAGGCAGGAGTTGGGAGAGGGAGATGGGGAGTAGTAGGGAGTAGGAGAGGGAGAGGGGGGAGTGAAGAGGAGGGCAGAGAGGAGGTGAGAGAGAGAAGAGGAGGTAGAGGGGAAGTGAGGGAGGAGGAAGTAAGGAGAAGGAGGGAGTGAGGGGGGAGTATGGAGAGGGAGGGGGAGGGGGAGGGTGAGGACGGGAAAATTAAAGGGTCTCTCTCTCTCTCTCTCTCTCTCTCTCTCTCTCTCTCTCTCTTTTCAACCCCCCTCCCCCCCCTCATGTGTGGCTCACGCCACATGTTGGGGGGGGGGGCAGAGGGGCACATGTGGCTCACGCCACATGTTTGGGAGTGGGGAGGCACATATGGCTCAAGCCACATGTTTGAAAAAAATGTGAAAAAAAATTTAATACTTTGAATAATTTTGTGTTTTTTGGAAATTTTTATAATAGATATCAAATCATATATATCTATACACACACACACACACATATACATATATATGTGTGTGTGTGTGTGTACATATGTGTGTGTGTGTGTGTGTGTGTGTGTGTATAACAAAAAGTTCTCTCCTCTATATGCATTTTTTGCTTCCACTTAGATTCCCCAGTGATAGTATAAGTGAACAAGCCCCACCCTTCATCATAAAGTTGGTCGAAACAAGCAAGCATTCTATTGTAATTGAAAAAGGCCTGCACTTAAACGGTTTATTTTCACACCAAGAAGGTGTATATGTACACCATCTCTCCAAGAGAACAAGTCATCTTAATCTACTTAGGACTTTGGTTCAAAACTATGTGGTGTCGACCAAAGTGTAATTATTTTGTTAAACATAGAAGGTATTTTTATAAGCTTATCTAGTATTTGGTAATTTGACAAAATTTGGGTTTTCAAAGTTTGCTAGAAAAACTACCAATGGTTATCTATATAAGTGGGTGTGTAAAGTTTCAACCAATATTGCAATATTTGTTTTGAAGTATATTAGAAAAAAACCTTGGGACTATGATATTCAAAAAATTTTGGACTTGTCTTTAGTCCACTTTTGGAATTGGACTTTATACAAGTCCAATGTTTTTTAATACAATGTTAGAAATAACATTACCGGTGGTAACGTTCAGTATCCCGACGGTAATATACACCACCATGATAATGAACACTATCATCGGTATTGTTATTACTACTGCCGATAGTATCTTATGTACCGATGGTGCTATGGGTTGCAAATTCCTAGTTCTCCATGTAGCATGGTGCTATATATCGGTGGAAATGGTGGTAGAGGCTCGTCATTCGATCCGGTTGTGATTCATATCCCAATAAACCCTTTGGTAAGTTGGGAAAGAAAGTAAACCACAATTTGGATCTGAATAGTTATAAGGCTAAGTGGGGAAGAGTGAGTCAGCATTCATTATACTTGTGGGTGTGGGTTTTAAGGAAATTGTAGACCACAAACATGAGGGCTAGTGGATGTGAGTGCTTGTTGTGTGTTCTTGAGGGTGGTCTATACTCTGACTCCTTGCATTTTAGGGAACTTGTGGACCACGATCAGAGTGCCAATGAATGCGATCGTTAGTAAGGAGTCTTGACTCTTAATCTAAGGGCCTTAGGTATGGAGAGAAAGGGGAGACGAGATGGCAGCAGAAATAGGGCACATGTTGTGAGTACGAATGCACAATCAGAAATGCTCGTCCACAATCTTCAAGATGAGTTGTGAATAGGCAAACTATGGATGCATCGAGTCACGCCCATGTCAGTATTCATATGCCTGAAAATGCTCCCGAGGTTGTACAAGGAGTTGTAGAACAGGATCTGATTGCCGAAATAGGCACTACCCCAATGCTGGATCCACCCTATGAGGTTGTTAACCAAGATATGGGGAGAGGATTTATGTGGGTGTCACAATCCTATCAAAGAGGTATTCCACATGCACAGGGGGAAAACCGTAAGTCACATGTTCCCAAATGGGGCTTTGTCATTAATTTTCATGGCTACCATGAGTGGAAATGCAAGTATTGTGGAATACAAAAAGGGGCCACTTGCTTGATAACTAAAGAAAGAGCATTTAGCATTGTGTGGCCCTAGGAGCTACTCAGCTACCTTGATAGAGAAGTTGAAATCTTTTAGAAAAATATGAAGAAGATCAATTTGGGAAAGTCAAGGTGTAAGCTGTGGAGTAGAGTCTGTAAGCATACACAGTGATGAAAGTATAAGTGTTGCATGATCCCATGCCAAAACTTCTAGTGTGGACACTAGCATGCAAGATAGATCGCCAGCTATGGCTCATGAAGCTAGGTCGGCAATTGCGATTCCAAACTTCAGGCAACCCACGATAGTTGAGAGCATCCGGATTCAAGATTTTGAGAATGCACAATATGTACTTGGTAGATCAATCTTGTGGTCAAGATATCCATTGAGTATGGTTGATAATGATGATATGAGAGTTTCATGGAATTGCATTGCTAACTATGGACCAGGCTTCAAGCTACCTTCTTACTGCACATTGTGTATGGCATTATTAGATAAGGCATATGCAAAAGAGAGAGAGCACATAAATCGTAGCATTTTGAGAAAATGCATAACACTGGATGCACAATTGTACTCACATGGGTGGACAAGCATAAAACACTATGCTTTATGGAATGTGATGTTATATTACCACATGGGGAGGCCTTCCACATGTCAATTGATGCCTCACATGTAAAGAAGTCAGGAACATATATGGCTGGTGTATTATCAAAGGTTATAAGAGAGTTAGGCCGAAGAGAGTTAGGCCGTGAAAAGTTTGTTCAAGTTGTCATGGATAATGCCAAGAGTTGTAAAAAGGTGGGTAGAATATTGCAAAGGGAGTATACCAATCTCTATGCATCTGTGTTTTATGCATACTTTAATTCTTGCATTGAGAGATTGGTATAAAAAAGTGCCATTATTCAAAGAGATTGTTTGTGAGACTCGAGCACTACAAGGTACACACCGTTTTCCAACACAAATACTGACCTTTTTTACATTAAATTTTTTTAAATTAAAGGGTAAGAAAGTCATTAGTTATGTCAGGATTAGTGTCGCAAAATGTGCATCGGTATAAATTTGTCGGTATATACCAACTCTGGTAATGTCCATAAAGGTTGGTATATACCGAATCCATAAGCAAATAATAGATGATATATATCGACCTTTAACAAAACACACAAAAAAGTTTTGTGGGGAAAAATAGGGCTTGCTATAGCCCCATTTTACCCTGCTAATGTTTCTTTTTTTGCATTACAAAAGAATGTTTACAAGCAACCATGCGAAATAAAACTCTCAAACCTTGTTTGTTACTGAATTTCCCTTTCAAAAAGGGTGATACAAAATCGCTCAAACGAGCTGACATACAAAAGTATATACATGCCGAAGTATATATAAACTACTACTAATACTACTGCTGCTGCTGCTCATCCAACTCATGATCATTGTCATTCTCCTCCTCCTCCTCACCCTCTCTGTATATAGGTTTATCTGATTCTTGGCCCTCGTGACCTCTGCCTGATCCTTGGCCCTCGTGACCTCCGCTTGATCCCTATACCTTGTTGACAAAAATGTGGTTTATGTTGCAAGCCTAAGGGCAAGATTCATCTCTTCCATAGGCCTCATAGTCAATTCTCCCTCACATTCTACTCTCGTTAAGATATCACTAGTCTCTATAGGTGGCTTTCTCTTATCAATTATGTGATGCATCATTTGTTCATGCACATTACACTTAATGGCATTTTTCGATCATTCTCAAGATAACCCCAAGCACTTTCAAAAAATTGAATATCTCAACAATGATCCATCCCAATGCATAGGCATCTGCATGGCATGTATATCTGCCTCTTAAGGCTACTTCTTGTAGCTCGAGTGCAAGCCACTTTTTTCGCCCATGCTCTTCCTCTTTCCAGCGAACTCTCTCAAAAAAGTCAACATCTGTCTCCAAAGACTGCTTCTTCAGATGCTTGAATGCCTTTCGACTCTCTGAGAATTCTATGGCCATCCCCCAGTTTATGATGCCTACTCGGCATCTAGACTTTCCTAAAAAATCCAATAAGATGTTGCCAAGGTGTATGTCTATGTGCATCCACCTTCCTATGTGTAGCCTTCCAAAACCATCCACAAGTGCATGGATGATATGGAGGAGATTCTCACAAAAGACATTGATTCGAGCAATATCTTCCTTCCCCAATGTAGCTTGGACTTCCTCGCTTACTGTGCCCATTAGATCCACCCCTCCTCTTAGAACATGGTGGAAGTAGCGTGTGAACCTGCCCTGGTCCAATGGCAAAATTTGAAGGAACAACAACAAGCTACTGCCATTAAAGTATGGCATGATTGTCCATAGTGGCTCTTCTTGGGTTGTTGTGATCACATGTACAAGGGCTGGGTGTAAAATTTAGATGAGTTGTTTTCTCCTTGTTTCTTATGTACGTGTCCCAATATTTCCCTTGTACTTCTTTCTGGCATATTCCATGTGATATGGCAACCCTACAGCTCCTATCAACTGCATTTTAGAGATAGTGCCATAGGATCCTGAGCCAAATTTCTCACCGCCTTGGATCTCCCTCTCTGTGACATAGGCCAAGATTGGCACTATGTCTATGTTGCTAGCCATGTGTTGTGCCCTTTGGACCTCTTCACCTCTCAATGATTGAGAGGGTATAGAGGCTGGCTACTCTTCACCTGTAGCCAAGGACGTAGCTCGCTGCTATAGCCTTCTTTTTCCCCGGCTCTTAGCCACTATGACATGACAATCTAACACAACAACCTTACTCTTTTTCTTGTCCCATAAACCCATCCATTGTGTTAATTTGAAGACATCAAACTCTTGTGCAAGAGTAGGTTATACATTGCATGCAATGTTAAAGTGGGTCTCTACATTCCCAATAAAGCTATCAACCCAAAGCATGGCATCTATATCCCATTGCACCCGGCTCACAAGGTCATCATGACCTTCAAACTGCAAACTAGTATTACCATCATCAAAAATCCTCCTCTTCATAGTGCTAACTCCCTCTAAAGTAGATAGGGTTTGTTTGAAGACACCCGCAAGGGTTGGAAAGATCCACTTCCCACCACTGGCATTATGGAGGAAGTGGATGATCTCACTCTCCTCCATGTTGAACACCCTAATTAAAAAGGCATCCTGAATGCTTCTCATCACTCTCTTGTGCTTGCCCTTACTTAGCTCTTCCCCTACTTTTTGCTTAGTGCCTACAATTGAGGCCATGCTTGCAATTAGATCTTGATCTATGTGTGCGGAAAGCTTTCTCACTTGACACTAGCAAATAGCTGCAGTTGCCACACAAAGTAAGCAGGCATTAGACAATAACTCCCACCCTATGTATTCTTGATTTTTTAATTACATGAAATGCAAATGAGTTATCATGAGGCATGCATTAACGTAAAAGCTTGAAGATTCATAACTTTCAATGCAACAAATGATTGTTTCAATGCATGCATGCAACAGATGATTCTTTCAATGCACACATGCTACAAAGGATTCTTTTAATGCATGCATGCAACAAATTAATTGATTCTTTCAATGCATGCATGCAACAAATGCAAGGTAATTTCTTAAAAACTTTGACAAAAAAAACCCCCTTTATGTGGAGGGCCAAGGAAACCTAGTTCCAGGTCATGGTTCCAACTAGCCCCCCATCCTATTTAGGACGCGGGACCAAGACCACTTCTTGGACCAGCCCCTCAACCAAGACTTGGAGAGAGGAGGATTTTTACTTCTTTTCAATCCACTGTTAGTGAAAATGAAATCGGCGGTTGGCATATATCTTGGGGCGGTAATACTACCTCAGTAGCTAAAGGATTCCCACCGGTAGTACTAGTACTACCGGCAGTAAGTAACATACTACCGCCAATAGTGCTACTATTCCTAATGGGAATCCTTTAACTACCAGTAGTAATAAAATTATCAACAGTATGGTTAATACTACCACCATTAGTATTGTGTTAACTACTCGTGGTAGTATTAGAACTACTGCTGGTACCAAGATACCACCAGTAGTGTTTGTACTACCACCAGTATGTTTTCAATTTCCACGTCAAGGACACCTGATAGCGTAAAGGCATGATTGTATCCTTGAATGCGTGAAATACTTCATCACGACAAGTAATCACAAGAAAATAACATGATTGCGTAAAGATGCAATCCTTGTACGCAACTTTCTCTTACAAAGTCTTCGACCCATAGGAGTATCCTTCATGAATCCTAATGTTTTTTTCAATTTCTTGATCTCATCTTTAAGAGATGTGTTTTATGTCTATAAGTGAATTACATTTACAGTGTGCTCTCCCAACTGAGCATCTAATGTTTGAACATTTGTTCTATAATTCTTTATCTTTATTCTCTATACCATCATACCATTTTTCTTTTGAAGCCAGTTGAACACTAGTAGCTTGCATAGATGATACCAAATGCTTATTCCAAGACTCTAACGTTGCAATCCCTTTATCTCTTTTGCTAAGCAAATATTCATAGTGGGTTTGAAGGCTCCTTGATCCATGAGCAATCAACCTTTTATAGTATCCTAACAAACCATTCTCACCCTTACAAAGAAAATTTATTAAGCTAGTCAACCCACGGAATTGAGGGGCTTGACAAGTTTATGGATCTACTGGATATATCTTCCCATCTAACCACAAATCCATATGTGTTTTTCCTTGATTTCAAAGAGCAACCAAATCAGGAGGATATATTCCTCTTTAGAAATGTTGCATTTTTTGTATTAATTTGGAAATGGATGTCCACCTTTTTCTTTTTCCTTAGGGCCTCCATGGTTTCATATACATCAATCTTTGGTCCATTGAATAAAGAAACAAGAAAGTTAGGCAATTTTCAATATTCTATTTCCCTACACTAGCAAATATTTTACTCAGTTTTATTCACCTCATCCTCCTTCCATGTCACCAACCCAAGGGCTCTCTTACAGGGCCCTTTTTGAGTCCAAATTTTTTATATTGCTATTTGCCATCACTCAGTATGTGGTATCCCAATCTAGCCCCTAGCTACCCAGTTTCTTCATCTTGTGGCCGACGGTGGTTCACATAAAGTAGGAAAAATCTGTCTATCAAATTTTTGTAGCACCTCTTTAGCCAGAGGTCCAATGGCCTCTATCCTCTGCATATCTGCAATGTTGGTGTTGCTAAGCAAATTATCCAAAACTAAAGTTCTAATGCACTCAGAGGAAGCTCTTTCAAATTCTTCACTATTGTTGAAGCGGAGCCCTCCTTGATGAACTAATGATGATATCATGTCCATTTTTTGGCTCTTTCCTATCCTTCAAACTAGCCTATGAGCTTGAAGATTATCAGAGAGAGAGATGAAGAATCTGATGAAGTTTACCACTAGGATGATGAATGTGCTTCCCATTAACCAGGCCTTGAGATCATGGGGAGCATGGTGAAGGAGTCCATAAGGTTGCATCTAGCAAAGGCATATAGGATCGGAGTGTTCATGAGTTTCATGTTAATTTAGTTTATGTTGTGAGCATTAGCTCAGCTCCTTTATTCCAACTTAGTTTAGCTTAATTTATTTTATTAAGCCAATTGCCAAGTCCACTTAGCCTAACCTGAATCAATTTGAATTAAAATGTGAAATTTAAATTTTAAGATTGATTTCTTTTCGTAGCATGTGTTTTTAATTTGCCCAAAAAAAAAAATCTTGTCTTTGGTAGTATGCTCATAGGAGCTTCAAAAAGAAAGTTATGAATTTCTAAGTAGCATGTGGGTCAAGTATATAATAGGAAAATAATTTATTAGAAAGAAAAGGGAGGGCGAAAAGAGGGGGTGCAAGAGAGGATCAATCTCATTTGAAATTGTTCAAGGGTTTGAAAGAATGAAAGTGAAATGGGAGGGAAATGCAAGTAAAGAAGGAAAATGGCGAGATTTTGGCATCAGATTCCATCCCCTGATAAAGGGATACAGAGAAAGAAGCTTCCCACTCAAAGAAAGGCAGAGATTTGATGAAAATAGGGTTGGACCAAGGAAATTTTAAAATGGAACTCAAAATGAGGGAGAAGGAAGAGAAATGAGATAGAATGAGAGGTGTGTGGTAGTTGGATGGGAGGATTTAGGTTAAAGAAGGTAGGGTGAATCTCGTTTGAAAATCTTCATGGTTTTGAAAGAATGAAAGTGAAATGGGAGGGAAATGCAAGTAAATAAGGAAAATGATGAGATTTTGGGGTGAGATTCCATTCCCTGATAAAGGGATACAAAGAAAGAAGCTTCCCACTCAAAGAAAGGCAGAGATTTGAAAACAGGGTTGGAGCAAGAAAAAATCAAAATGGAGCTCAAAATGAGGGAGAGGGAAGAGAAATGAGATAGAATGAGAGGTGTGTGGTAGTTGGATGGGAGGATTTGGGTTGAGGACAAATGGTGCAAGTTTGGTTGAGAAACTAGGTTTTCCAGTTTGGTTATAGTTCAAAAACGCGATGGGAGAGTTGAGATAGCAAGTGAAAGGTGGTCCATTGAATAAAGAAACAAGAAAGTCAAGCCATTTTCAATCTTCTATTTCCCTCCACTAGCAAATATTTACTCAGTTTTATTCACCTCATCCTCCTTCTAGGTCACCAACCCAAGGGCTCTCTTACAGGTCCCTTTTTGAGTCCAAAGTTCTTATAATGCTATTTTCCATCACTCAGCATGTGGTATCCTGATCTAGCTCCTAGCTGCCCAGTTTCTTCATCTTGTGGTCAACGGTGGTTCACATAAAGTAGGAAAAATCTGTCTATCAAATTTTTGTAGCACCTCTTCAACCAGAGGTCCAATGGCCTCTATCCTCTGCATATTTGCAATGTTGGGTTTGCTAAACAAATTATCCAAAACTAAAGTTCTAATGCACTCAAAGGGAGCTCTTTCAAATGCTTCACTATTGTTGAAGCGAAGCCCTCCTTGATGAACTAACGATGATATCATGTCCATTGTTCAGCTCTTTCCTATCCTTCAAACTAGCCTATGAGCTTGAAAATTATGAGAGAGATAGACATGAAGAACCTGATGAAGTTTACCACTAGGATGATGAATGTGCTTCCCATTGAGCAGGCCTTGAGATCATGGGGAGCATGGTGAAGGAGGCCATAAGCTTGCACCTAGCAAAGGCATAAAGGATCAGAGTGTTTGTCAGTTTCATGTTAGTTTAGTTTATGTTAGGAGCGTTAGCTCAGCTCCTTTATTCTAATTTAGTTTAAGTTAATTTACTTTATTAAGCCAATTGCCAAGTGCACTTAGCCTAACATGAATTAATTTGAATTAAAATGTGAAATTTCAAGTTTAAGATTGATTTCTTTTCGTAGCATGTGTTTTTAATTTGCCCAAAACAAAAATTCTTGTCTTTGGTAGTATGCACATAGGAGCTTCAAAAAGAAAGTTATGAAATTTTAAGTAGCATGTGGGACAAGTATATAATATGAAAGTAATTTATTAAAAAGAAAAGGGAGGGCAAAAAGAGTGTAACAATTTTTTTGGATACGTGGTACTCATTTTTGGATTCTTTTAAAATTTTATTTAAAAATACATATTTTGCATAGTAAAAAAAGAAAAACAAGTGACATTCATGCACTTTTTAAGACCTCCATGACATTGCAAAACTTTCCCTATTCAACGTGACCTTGTACTTTTCTCATATGTTAGTCTCATTATCTTTAGTTGTCACAATCTTTTGCTCTTTTTTGTCCAAAGCAAACTTTTTGAACTCTCATTGAAATTACATGGTATGCTCAAACAAATATTACAAACCTTGTTTACCAACAATAAAGAAAGCATATAAAACTTCTTCTTAAACTATGAAGTAAACTCAATGCTTCCTTGTTTAAAACACTTGGGTAAGTACAATGTCTCAATGAGGTGCGCCACGGGTGGGCGAGGAGTCGAGCCTAGCCTGGAGAGGGTGGGGAGGAGGTGGCGGGGGGTGTTTGAAGGGGGGGGGGGGGGGGGAAAGAGGGCCATGGGGGGAGGGGGTGAGAGGGGGGCTAGAGGAGGGGGGGTGAGAGGGGGGCTAGAGGAGCGGGGGTGAGAGGGGCGAAGGGGGGGTTGGGAGGAGGGGGTGCTGGGGGGTGGGGGTTGTGGAGAGAGAATGGGGGGGGAACTTGACGGATGAAAACTTTGATGAAAATTCAAATGGAGAAGGAGATGGTCACTTGCAAGGCTCTCCCAAGTCTTTCTCGATGTAACAGGATTGTTGAGGGTGAATGGATGGTGGGTGGATGGCTAGGTCATTGCTACGGGAAGGGCTCGAAATAACTCACCAATGAGGATGGGAGTAGGGTGGGGGTGGTCGATGGAGAGGGAGGAGGGTCTTGCGTAGGGCTCAGAATGGGGAAGAGATAGCTGTGGAAGAAGAAGAATGAGGAATGGGTTTAGTGTTAAGGTCAAACCCTAAACTCTTCCTAGGCCATACCTTTTCATGGTTAGCTCGGATGGCTCTTCTATAAAAAGGTGAAATGTTTGAAATTGCGAGCTCTAGACATTGGTGTCCACTACCAAGCCTGATTTGTTATTTAAGTGGCTTATTTTTTAGAAATAAAGAAACTTTCTTAAGGTAGTAACCCAAGGTTGGTGCTTGGGGTTGATATTTTTTGCTAGAGTTGGAAAAAAATTTACTTTCCTTGCCCTTGAGTGCTATGTTTGTGAAAGTGCATGAAAGTGTATGTTTACTCGTTACTTGAGATGCTAGTCTCCTCCGCAATGGTGCCAAATGTTGGCTCTTTCCCACGGCTTCCACAAAAAGCATGGTATTCTCAATATGTAGGGTTTCAAGGCTTCTTGTCAGCTATAGATATATCCGTGTCATCATTCGTAGTATAAGTGTAGCTTAAGACCTCGGGTCATAATT
This sequence comes from Dipteris shenzhenensis, assembly GCF_047967505.1. Lineage (NCBI taxonomy): Eukaryota > Viridiplantae > Streptophyta > Polypodiopsida > Gleicheniales > Dipteridaceae > Dipteris > Dipteris shenzhenensis. The sequence continues at coordinate 12,963,800 of NC_141623.1, forward strand.
TGGTGAGAGACATAGGCTTGTGTGGTACACAAACATAGTGCATGCATGTGTGAAGGGGCGTGTGTCATCATGATTCAAGTAATGAAGGCTTTGCCTTCATTGGGGGTTGAAGGGTTTAGGAGGAGTTTATGGGTTAGAGGGAGGTTAAGGGTTTAGAAGAAGGTTCCAGGGTTCGAAAGAAGGTTCCAAGATTTAGAAGTTCAGGGTTCAAAAGGAGGATCCAAGGTTCAGCGTAGAGTACAGGATGGTGGAGAGCTTGTCTCCCTCATAGATCATGGAGGTCAAGGGTTGAGGGACTAAGGGTTTAGGGGGAGCATAGGAGTGGGAGAGGAAGAAGGTGTAAGAGAATAAGGGAGAAGGAGCAGGAGGGAGGAGAAGGGAGGAGGAGGAGGAGGAAGGAGGAGAAGAGGGAGAGGAGGGCTTGCAAGGTTAGAGGAGAGGGTAGGAGAAGTTCCAAGGTTAGGACATGATTTTGGATGTGGATTAAGCATGGACACTTGGAGTTAATTGCTTTGAATACCAAAGTAGAACTCAACACAATGCCCCAAAGAGAGTGGATCAGAGGGGGGGGGAACTTGACGGATGGAAAACTTTGATGGAAATTCAAAGGGAGGAGGAGATGGTCTCTTGCAATGCTCTCCCAAGTATTTCTCAATGTAATAGGATTGTTGAGGGTGAATGGAGGGTGGGTGGTTGGCTAGGTTATCACTACTACAAGAAGCGATCGAAATAACTCACCGATGAGGCAAGACTAGGGTGGTGGTGGTTGATGGAGAGGGAGGAGGGTCTTGCATAGGGCTCAAAATGGGGAAGAGGATGGAGGCTAGATGTGGTAGAAGAAGAATCAGGGGCTGGAGTGGGTTTTTATAGGAATGGGTTTAGGGTTAGGGTCAAACCCTAAACTCTTCCCGGGCTCTTCTGTAAAAAGGTAGGAGGAAGAAGGTGTGAGAGCAAAAGGGAGGAGGAGGAGGGAGGAGAAGGGAGGAGGAAGGAGGAGAAGAGGGAGAAGAGGGGTTGCAAGGTTGGAGGGTAGGGGAGGAGAAGTTGCAAGGTTAGGACATGTTTTTGGATGTGGATTAAGCATGGACACTTGGAGACAATTTCTTGGAATACCAAAGTGCCCCAAAGAGAGTGGGCTTCATTCCATTATGGGGTATTTATACAAGTTGGAGAGCTTCTCTCTCTGTATGTAGGAATTGTAAGACATTCTCTCTCTACATGTAGAACTTGCATATAGAAGTTGCATGTAGGAGTTGCAAGTTGCACATAGGAGTTGCATGTTGCGTGTAGAAATTGCAAGTTGAATATAGGAGTGCATGTAGGAATCGCATGCAGAAATTGCATGTAGAACATGCATGTAGGAAACGCATGTAGAACATGCATGTTGGATTCCTAGGAGAGATTGTTCCTAGCCTTATGCAAGTATAAGCGGAGCTTTGCTGCTACTCTATACACACATTCTATGCTACCTAAGTCCGTATTAGCATAAAAACAATAGCATTTCTATGTTGCTTTCGTGTGAAGTTCAAAAGTTGCTGTGCTGCTCACTTATTTGAGACTGATGGTTTGTGTTGCTTTGTTGATTTTGTGCATGGCATTGTGGTTTTTTTGCCTCTATTGGAAGTTCAATGATTTGGTTTCAGTCTATGTGATGAGTGTATGTGTGAGCTTGTGATGAATGGATTGGCATATAGGTTACATATCACCCACAATTTAATTTTTCATAAGCTATATCAGATGCCAAAAATTGAGCCAACAAAGAGCATGGGATTTGATGAAGAAAGAGAAGGTGTATGTGAACCAACCATGGCATGAATTGCTATGCTTCTCATAAACCAAATGAATTTTCACTCCATTGGGCAAGTCCCTAGTGGGATCCCCACCTTGGTTATGGATACTAGAGATTGCAGTGTTCTTGCAGACTAAAACATATGTGATTTATCTTTTTCTACAAGGTCTGGTTGTCCTGGAGGAGAAGCAACCATTGTATTCAGCACGGGTGCTCAAAGAAAGGCTACACCCAAAGGCACAAAGGGTGGTGATGGCAATGGCAAAAGGACAGCCTGTAAACACAGAGTGGCTAGGTCCTCTCTCTTCCATTTGCAATGTCAGAGGACTTTGTCATTCCATGATGCAATAATGCATAAATTCAATATTTGGCTCCTAATGGACCTTGGGAGGTAGGTGAAGAGGTGCCTTCTGCCATATGTGGGAAGTGAAAGTGTAAGGACACAGTGAGGGGCACTAATACAGAGACCACACTGACTCGAGCTGCTCTTGTGCCTCTAGGAACCTTTGTCCTAGAATCCCTAAATCATCTTGTGTCCACATCAACCACAATTACACTTCTCTCTATCACCACAACAGTGTCGATGGTGAGGTTGAACCCATTGGTGAGTTTTGCAAAAACTACTTTTTTTGCTATGAGAACTCTTGTGTTTGGTTTAAGCTTGTGGCAATGATGGGAGAGAATCCTTCAATTGATTACCACAAGCATTGTGCTAGTGTTGATTGTAGCTGAAGAGAGGATTGATGTCTCTACAACTCAAGTAATTTGTTCAAATTCTTCCATGTTAGCCATCTTGACAACTATCAATGTCATGATGACAGTCCTACCATGGAGGCAACCCCGATTGGATTCACAACATGCCCAGTTTGAGGCTTGTGTGAGCTTTTTGATGGACATGGCAAGCTAGTGGTTGGCTAACAAAGAAACTCAATAGCAAGTTGTAGACTTGCAATTTAAAGTTTCCATGCTCTAAATGGAGAATGTTCATAATGCAAATTCAAGCAAGTTGGATGTGACAGATGGAGACTCACTACATAGTTTTTGAATCATGAGTGAGGGAGGCAAAGACTTCTCTAGAGGCTACATAGTAGCTCTATGAGGACTATGTCTAGAGCATTGATTTGGAGCTTCTATGCAAAAGGACAATAGACAGTCTACACAATACTTGGTGATCGTTTCAAGGAGTATGTCCATAAATATGAATCAATAGGAATATCTTTTGGGGACTCTAAGAGGGGAGGTGTAACAAGATTGGAACAACTAGATTACGCACTGCGATGCACTGTCATTCTAGAGATGTGTCACAGTTCACTCACCAGCCTTCAGATATGGGCCTTGATTTGGTAGGTGTTTATATGCTTCACACTGTGGGTTTGGGTGGCATGCGAAAAAGGGAAGAGGCGATGTCATGGCAAATCAAGAAAATTATGGGACCTTGTCAAGGGACCAGATATGCAAGAAACTCTCAGAGATCAATGCGAGGTAAACAATGAGAAAGGACTCAGTTAAATTGGTGATACAATTGGAGATGAGTGCATCCATCATGTAGATGTTGTTCTCAAAGTGAAAGATGCATGGGAGGATCTAAACAAGGTGTTTGGCATGGACTCATGCCATTCCAATGTCAATCTCTTTATGCATCTTTATAGTCTGGGTACAATCCAAATGAAGAAATCACCAGTCATCTCAACAAGCATGAAAGCATATAGCAACAACCATTCTTAAGCATATATTCAATGATGATGATTTTAATGCCATCCTTCTCTTGAGCTATGATGTTGAGGGATATAATACAATAGCGGATACATTGCCAAATGCTAGTGGATACATTGCCTAACATGGAAAACCTCACATTGTATGACATAAAGGCATCTCTCCCAAAGAGAGAGGGAAACTTGACGAAAGAGTAAGCTCCCACTATGTCAATACAAGATATAATCAATGTATTTTTTAGACAAAAGGTTAGTATCCATGAAGCACTTCATGAGAAAAATGTACTTTTGTGGCCATGAAGCACTTCATAAGGAAAATCCCAAATGCAACATCTATCACCGTATGGTCATGATGAAAGAAATTGCTACCACAACAATCAAGTCAAAATTGTATCCAAACCACTCCTTTAAAATAAACTGTCACTCCAATCAAATCCCAGTATGTATCACCATCTAATGAGCATTTATTCTAAAATCTAGAATGTAATATCTCACTCTAACACCATATGATGTAACCAAGGGAGCCAAAAGTCCTACATTCTTGCTACACCACAAGTTATAGATGATATAGGACTAAGGGGGGGGCTCTACACTACATTCCTATGGACATAGGACATGGTAATGACCAGCCTAGCATCAAGGGGTTTGTTGAATAGTTGATGGATAAGCATATTGTGAGTTCACAATAGAAGAGTGGTAGAGTAGCAATTGGAGAGAAATATTTGATTGGATGAGAGTCATGAGAAAGATTGTGGTTGGGGGAGCTAGATAGAGTAAGGATGAAGATAAGCTAGATTGTGATTCAGTAAGCTAGATAGGACTAAGGAATATAAGCCTCTAAGGCTATAAAGCTATGTACACTGTCATTTGATTTAACAAGAAATACTTTTTTCATTTTCTTGTAATTGATCCATTCTACCCACCTTGATTCTCCCCCTCCTCTCTTTCTCCCATAATGATTTTCTTCACAAAATATATCCATAAATTTTGTCTTCTTGTTCCCTTAGCTCGTTGTGGTGGACTCAATGGTGGATTGGCTCCAAATCTAACCATCTCCACTTGCTAGATACACTCGGTTATGTCTTTCTCCTTGTGATGGTGATGATGATCCTCTGCCTTGTTCTCGCCAAAACTCACCAAAATTCAATGGACATGGAGTCTTTTGACTCTCTCAATCACTTTCTTCTAAGACTTCCTCTCTTTGTTTCACATTGCTAATGGTGAAATCATTTTCAATGATCATCCCTAGCCTTCTTGCTCAAGTTTTATTATTACAATCAATGCTTCTCTTTGTTATTGGTATCTTAGTTGATGTCTTGTTCTTGCATCGATCGGCTCTGATGCCACAAGTTGATTTGCTTGCACTCCACGAGGTTCTTCAATGCAAACCACTTTGCATATTGTCAAGTGTTAACATCAAATTGTGGACATATGTGCTAGTGCTTTGATATGTCACATGTCCTTTCTTTTTTTTTCCATGAAAAGTAATATATGTCCCTTCATTTTCATCTGGGTGTGTGGGTAACATGACTAGTGGGATGTTGCCTTCATCGAGCAATATGAATTGTTGTGCAGTGAATACATAGTGTGGGGACACGGGGGCAATGCACAATGCAAAATGTAATGATGAGTAGAAAGAGAGGGGTAAGATATGCACATGAATGGGAGATAAACTTGTTCCATTACATATCCCAAATAAGCAATTTAATTAAAACGGCTCAAAATCACATTCTATGCACTTCTTTAGCCTAAGTAAAGACATCATCTTGGACAAGCAAGCAAGGAATCCAAGACCGATAGACTTTTCAGCATCATGAGATGCCATTTGACTTAATGGAAAGGTCTTACCAATCTTATACTTCATGCTCAGAACTATCTAGCTCTATACAATACTGATGTATGAACAACATACAGACAATGACCCTCTTTTGACAAAAAATTTATTATAATAGCATAGTCAGTCGTTTAGTTGACTTTACAAAATAAGCATTGAATCAAAAGGACCTTAAGGAAATAATTCTGCCACATGTCTTTAAGTTAGAACATTTTGACCTAGATATGCGCTTCATTGAGGGTCAGAAACTCTTTGTCCACTCTCCTTTGTTCCTATTCATCTAAACAAAAATTGAGCCCAAACTTTATTCCATAGGCCTTGTTTTAGTTTTGATGCATCTAGAAGTATTTCTTTCCAATTAGCTGCTCCCCTATCTAGAATAAAACTATTTGCCAAACTTTTCAAATTGAAATAAATAATACCCCTTTCTTAGAAACCTTCACATTTGTTACTGTTGACCCGTTTTTTGACCCAATACCCTAGAATCCAATCTATCAAATCCTCATGTAGATAGTCATCAATTTTCATATTAATACACTTACCCAAAGAAGGAGGAGACAACACTCTTCTAAATTCTCTGCTCTTAGTGCGAAGTTGTAGTTGACTAGTTTGTGCACTTTATTTCAACCAAGATGACTTATGCATCTTGATCACTTCTTTCTTGCATTTAGCTTCTCTATCGAGACCTTCTTGGCTAATAAATCCTCCAACAACACATTTATACATATTGAAAGGAATGCCTCCTTTATTATTTTTAATAGGTTCCATGTTATAGGGCCATGAAATAGAGCAGGTTGCTATTGTATAAGCTAGCAATCAGTAGGGTCCATGTGGCCAGGGCATTTGAATGTTGCAAATAGGGACTAGTGGTGGAAATTTTTAAGAACCGTATATTTCACTAAGCGTAGAGTCTTAGTGCACTATTTTTTCCATTGATGAATCATGACCTATCAAATCAAGGTATGTGATTGTGATTCACATGTGGGTTTGATAGTATTAATATCGTGTTGTTTATTACTAGTTATATTAGCTACATTTAAAGTGTATTCAAACTAATTATAGAAGCTATAACCACTCCCATTACCTACTATTTAGTACTATTTAGTAATATTTAAGTAAGGAATAGTACTATTTAGTAAAACTTGATTATTGATTAACAATCATGATTGTAATAGCATTCAAAACTTATAGAAATACTAAATTTTAGTATTTTTACACAATAAATTTCATCTTTGGTAGTACAAAAGGGATAGTAGAACTAAATAATTGCTTAGTGTTATTTAATACTACTATTAAACAATCATCTTTAGTAGTGAACAATTGCTCAGTGTTTGTAGCACCTTACATATCAGATAAGACACTATGGGTAATCATAGAGAATTGCATAATGGATAAAGAAAATATATACTCATGCACAAATGGAAATACATAGAGAAATCAAGAGGAAAGCCCATCTCTGCAGGGGATCCCATTATATAGTCCACAACACTACTGCCTCTCCCATGTTGAAATCAAGTAAAGCCACCTAATGCGGGCCATTTGTCAAGACCATTATAGATAATCAGATCATGCATCTTTCCGAGGTCCAATAGGGCCTGTCCATAAAAAGTGAGTGATCCTCGTTTATCAGTTGAAACTCGTAGCATACCTACCTCCTCAAGGTTAATGTCTGGCAGTAGAGTGGAATCATCCCTGAAGTCAAGAAGTGGTGCCTGATGAGCCCCTATCCTCGTGTTGAAGTCCCCAACTATGAGGACTTCCCCATGGCTAGAGAAGTCAATAATGGACTGGTAAAGAGCAGTGAATGGGGATGCCTCATCCTCCCCTTGAGTATCTCTGGCAAAATGAGAAGTGTTGGGGGGGAAGGAGCAAACTGCAATAAACTAATCCCGGCTATCCATGTGTCGAATCAAGATCTAGAGAAACTTGGAGTGTGGATCTCTTTACTCCACTAAGATGGCCCACAAAAGTGTGGATCTGTAAAGGAATGTGACTCCTCCTGACCCTCAAACCCCTCCTGTATCCCTCATCTCATCTCTGTAGGCAAACTCCCATGTATACCCATTGACTACTAGTAGTGGGCGCTCTAGACTCTAATTTGTCTCTGTGTAAAAGACTATGTCGTGACCTATATAGGATTCCGAGAAGTTCCATGGTTTTGACCATAAGGTACCATTATAGTTTCAGATGGTACAGGATAGTCTGGGTCTCATAGACCCTGCGCTTGATATTGCAACTCTCCTATGGACCCATGTAACACATCCAAGAATCCTAAAATGCATTTGCTAGGTTGCCACTGCTCATAAGATGAAGGATATATATCTGAAAATAAAAATAAAGACATTGAGGTTCAGGAAGTTATCTGATTATGAAATACAAATTTTCAATGAAGTCACTTACAATTTGGCCTGTGTTGTGGAAGATAAGTCAGATAATTCTCTCGGAACACAAGCTCTCTATGCATGTACACATGTTGAACCAATATTTCCTTTATTGATTTCATCCCCTCCTTGTTTCTAAGACCTTTCACCCTACTCTTCCAAGATGCCAAAAAGAGATTACTTGAACGTGGCTTCTTCCTTTTGTTTTGTTGCATGACACCCAACTTCCTTTTGATATAGTTAGTCTTTGTAGGATCCATCCACAATAACCTTATTGGCAACATCGATGGAAAATATAGAGGAAAGAGGGCGATGAGTGAGGGAGCTCGTGTCTATAGCTTTGTCCTCGACAGTCTGATCAGCACCGAGGGTGACCACTTACTCATGCGAGATCTTTTAGTCTTCTCTGTTGGTAGGTCTGCCATCTCAGCATCTGAGGGCTCTGAGAAGGACACCTTCTTCCTAGGGTAGCCTGGTCCACGGTTTGGGGAACTTCTCTTCCCGAGTTCAAGGACCTCTACATCAGAATCCTCGGTGCCTAATCCACTTAGAAGATTCACCCTTGGAATATTGGGACATTCGATGCGATAATGACCCTTCTAGTGACACACATAGCACACAACATTGGCACATTCTCTTGGAGGGTGATTGGCTTGATTTCTGATAACTACCACCTCAAGCCGAAGATCTTTTAGGGCCTTGGCTAGGTCATTAACTCTGGGTTCTTTAGCAAGAGGGGCCAAGGTAGCAGGAAGGAGGGGGGCTCGTGGGCGATGCTGGGGAAATCTTCCAAGCAGAGGGTGAGGATATACACCTTATGGAGGGTAAGCACCTGAGGGAGGACCATACATTTCAGGTGGAGGCAGTGGATACATCCTGATGGGGGGTGGGGGTATGCCCCTAAGTTGGACCCCCCAGGTTGTTGTTGCAAGAATTGAGGGGGTTGCGGAGGGACAACCATCTTCTTTGAAGCGGGGTCAAATTTAAATTTATCAAAATTTTGAGCAATCTCATGTGCTAGCACCATGGTTTCTAGATTCTCCCATTTAAGCTTGAGGCGGCAAAATTCATCACTTGCTCCTACTATGAGGTAGCCCAACACATGCTGAGTCATTCTAGCTCAAAATCTGGTGTTGTCCTCCTGCATGGCAATGCATGGCAATTAAACGGTCCAGGAGCACGGCCGCTTGATCCACATATCGACACTCCGTCTCACCTTCTGACTGCTTCAGGTTTTCCACATACAGGTTCACATTCTCCAGCTCTTCTTTGCCAAAATACTCAATCATAGCTACTTTCAACCTTGGGCAGCTTTGGCGAATGTCCTCGGCCTGCTTTTCATACCACACTTGAGCCGAACCCTCTAGAAATGTGGGAAGAACCATCAGCCATCTATCTTCAGTAAGAAAGTTCAGAGAAACACAATGGTGCTTGAAGGCCACAAGATACTCATTTGGATTTTCTTCAATCCAACCATAAAACATGGGAATGTTAGCCATTCTTGGAAAATGGAAAAGAGAGAGGCAAAATGAGGCTTATCTATTGGCAAACAATGGAAAGAGGTAGCTTGAACTGAAAATCACGTGAAGATACATCCACAAAGCACACATAGGCAGGGTAGGGTGTGACTGGTGTATTGTGAAATACTATATGGGAAGAATCTTCAGCATAGAATAGCTCATAGACAATCTTAAAAGGACCAACCCTTCTTGGTCCAGGCATGATATTGCACCCTTCTTTACAGGCGAGGGTTAGAGACATGGCGCTGCATGAGGTTGTTCATCAAGGCAGACAAGAATGCCATTACAAATGTCAATAGTTGGAAAGCTCACATCACCTTCAGCTTCTTCCAATTCTTATAGTCACCATGCTATTTCTTCAAGGGGTGTGTGGTTTGGCATCCTTCTTTTGAGCAATGTCCTTAAGGACCTTTTTGATGATCTTCCAAAGTCGGTAAACTTGTATCGTATATGCACAACACTTAGTTTTATGACGACCACAACCTTTGCATTCCCATGGTTAGAGAGTTACCGTTTATGAGATTTCAACATATAAGCAATATCATTAAACTTTCATCACTTCCTATTTACTGGCCCATTGGTAAGTCTTCCTTTTATGAATGGGGAGGTCTTGGGTTCAATTCCCACTCCTTAATAAAAGAAGAGGAGAGGAGAAGAGAAGAGAAAGAGAAGGAGAAGAAGAAGAGGATAGAGGGGGGGCATGAGGTTTGTTACACACGAACAGTTTTGTAGGCACGATCGACCAGAAGGTGCACGCAATCTATTGCAAGTGCACAAGAACAGTTTTGCGGGTGTGGCACGATGAGCAGAAGATGCACAGCACACCCGTAAGAGAGTGCAGATGGGTGTGCTGGAACCCAGAAGATGCGCACGAATTGCACATAGGCTGGAGGTGTAAAAACAGAGAGAGTATGTAGCCGCGGAGATGGAGAACCACGAGCCAAAGACATGTAGATTGGAGGTGTAGTAGAGAAGTTTTGCAATCAGTGCCACACGTAAGATGACACGGATGCAGATTGGAGGCACAGAAGAAAAGAACCGCACATGGAAGATACTGCAGAACTACACCCAGTCGTAGGAGTAACGAATTTTACACCGCTAGCCATGGAGACTTCAATCCCAACAGCCACACCACTTCTATTAACTAGAAAAGAAATCAAGGCACGAGGCAAGATGCTAGGCATGGCGACGCTCGAGGGCCGTGGAGGAAAAGGGAACTTGAGGGGAGAAGCATTAACATAGGTGTGGAAAAGGGATTAAGATGGGTGGGAATGAAGAGGGGGACTATGGCACAAGGGGGAAAGAAGAGGGGGAGAAGGAGCATGTACATGATGGGAGATGGAATGTAGAGATAGAGACATCAAGGGAAGAGAGTCATGCTTTATTTGAAAGAAAGGATGGAGAGAAATCAAAGTACTAGCTAGGTGGCTTTATAAGAATGAGCGTGTTCATCAAGGAATAGCCCCCTCCTTTTATAGCCAAGAGAGGAGGTCTCTCCTAATAAATGCATCCTTCCACATGCATGGTGTGTGTGGAAGAGTCTCCCATGTGGGCTAGGTGGGTATGCACTCTCAATTGTGTGCGACAATCCTTTGCCTCATTTTTCCACATAAATCAAACCCCATATCCCAAGTCTAAGATACTCCCTTGGTCTCTTTCCAATTTTATAATACGTTCAAACATCTAGGAGGACAAGTGGAGGATTGGCACATGGAGTCTTGCCACTTCATCCTACTTTCCCAATTATTTAACTTGCATTCTTTGACTATCTATGCCCCTCCCCACATGGGCCTATCCTATTTTATAATCCAATATAATATCCATCTCCACCTATTTTATATTACTACTTCTCCCATGGTCCTTGGGCCATATCTCACTAAATGCAGGCATGGGGCTGCCAAGGTGGAGGGGTGGCACATGGAGGAACCATGCCACCTTACCATTTTATATTATAACTACCATGGATTATGTACAACACACCTTATGGGTCCTCTTTTGTGGAAGGGTGGCACATGGTCATGCCTTGCCACCTCAACCCTGGGCCCTATGCACACCATATTTTATTATATTATCGCCATGCATACAAGCACACACATATATTTATGCCTTTTACCTTGGTTAAATTTATCCATAACAACAGTAACATCGAGATGTGTGTGGGTTGCAGGGCTTTTGTAGGATGGAAAGTACTTAATATTCCAAGATTTGATAGGAGCTGTGAAAATTCAATTCATGGGAGTAGCAAAATTTTCAGCCATGGAGTTTTCCCCCTCCGATGATACATGTCAGCAGAATTGGATATCCCAAACAAGTGCTATGTGGCCTAAAATGTTTCAAAACACAAATAGGCCAAAGGACACAATATCGGGTTTGATGCTGTGTATTTATGAAATGGAATGACCTTTGGCATGCTTATGAGCCATGTGCATGGAAAAGAAACAAAAAATTATAAATACTGTTGGATTATTTAAAAGATTTTTATAAATCAAAAAATTGTAAATAGTGTTGGATTTATTAAAATATCTTTGTATATGCACAAATTGCACATTTCTAACTTCTTCCATTTTAGGGTGAATATATATACCAATATCAAAGACTATCAATGTTTTAAGACCACCATACAATAGTCCCACTAGTTTGGATTCCAAAATTTAAATCCGGTTGGGTTTTCAACAAATTGTTATAGAGCATGCCCTCAAATGGGTATGCATTACTTCAACACAACATGGAGGCCCATCAACCCATACTTAATGTTCTCATGTAGGTGTGTCCTTGGGTTGAGGAGAAGCTCACGTATTGTACTTTTGAATGATTACTTGGTTGCATGTATGTACAAAACAAAATCTTGATGTTTTTGAATAAATTGCTATTTAAGACCGTATCAGGAAAAGTGGGAATATCTCGTCCCACTTGTTTTACGACTCTCAATTTTGTTTCGAAAGAACAAAATTTTTGAAACATATTTTCCTTAAACTATATGGCATCAATCTCAAAATTTTATGGAAAAATACCATATTCATGAGTACATATTAAAGCTATTAAGACTAATAAGTACTTCACATTGCAACAATCTATGGAAATTTTAACTTCAAATCCTTTATGATTGCCCATATTTTCAATTTCTTTACAGTATAATTCAAGTATAATTCAATAGTATAATTCAATTATGCTCTATTATTTTGTAGATATTACATTGATTTTTCTCTCTTTGCATGTGCTTGTATAAAAATTTATGAAAGTACATATATTGTATTTGTATTGACAATGATTACATTTAACATGCATATAAAATCATTCTACCTTAGAAATTTATGAAATAATACAAAGAGTATTTTGAAACAAAATCTTCTCAATCAGATGGCATCAACTTTGGTAGTTCATTAAAAACTCCAGAGAGGTATTTTGAAACAAATTGTCCTCAAGCTAGATGGCATTAATCTTTGGAATTTATGAGAAAATATTGCATTCATGAGTACATATTAAAGAGAATATGACCAACATTTTTGACAATTGATGGAAAAGTTGGCTTCAAATCCTTTATCAAGGTCAATTTGCAATTGATTATACTCGAATTCACTTGTATTTGCTTGTTTCATATATGTTACTTTGTAGATATTGCTTGAATGCTTTCGTTTGTTGCATTAAGCACTCCTCTTTTCAAGATCTTTCTTTGCAAACCCTTTTCAATGTTGCCATAAGTCTAAAAAGTTTGTTTCAAATAATTTATCATTTCTCTCATTTTTAATTTGATTATCCTAGAATTCACCTTTATGTGCTTATTTTGTAGATATTGCATTGAATTTTCTCTCTTTACATGTGCTCATATATAAAATTATGAAATTTCATAGATTGTGTTTATATTGACAATGATCTCATTCCACACTCTTGAGCTCCTTTGTCCCCCTTGTAGCCATAGAGTCCTTTATTATTCAAAAATGTCATTTAGAAAACTCTACAAGTTATCAAGTATATGATGGGATGTAAAATCAAAAAACAAAACTAATAAACACCAAGTATAGAAGTGGCATGCATATGCCTACAAATCATACTCAATGAATAACTCCTTTGAAGGATCTTGAATATAAATTGCAAAATGGATTACAAAAATTCGCCTCAAATGGGCACGAATGTATGATGCTCCAGAGCATGAGTACAAGATTTCCATCACGAAGCCATGAATATATGAGGCCACAACAAGGAATCTCAAAAAGGATATATAAACTCATACTCCATATAACAAGGCAGAGATCCTCATAAACCTCTTCAATTGACATTGTGGGGGTTAAAGGTCACTGTGCCTTTACCCCGGTTATGTATAATACTCAAACATATATATAAATGAATGAAAAAGAAGATTATGGTGTTCTGCACCCACCAAAACTTGTGTGGCTCTCTGTTTCTCTCTCTCCCTCTTCCGTTCTTGCTTTCGTTGAGAGCACTCTCAACTGGTATCAGAGCCCGGGTGATCTAGTTGAGCATGCATGAATGCTTGAAGCTCAACAACTCTGTGGGAAGAAGGAGAAGCTCTGTGGGAAGCTTTGTGGGTGACTTTACTTGCATCCAAGTCTGTAGAGACCTTAGAGGAACCTTTGGAAAAGTCACTTTGGCTTTGCGAAATGCTTTTGAGAGCCTATTAAGTGGTTTCAAAGAAAAAGTCGTTTTTTGAGCTTTTTCATGTTCTGTTCAATGACAAAGACTCCGTATTGACTTGTAGAGGCAACTATTGCTTGCTTTTAGTGTCCACTTCACTTCAGGATCTTGGAAACACCTTCATTCTTGAATATGGGGTCATTTCATTGGATTTCTGACTCACTATGTCAGTTCCTACGTTTTTCTCCCCGGGTGTTGGAACTCAAGATTGGAGCAACCATTTGCAGATCTGTCAGTTCCAGTGGACTCAGGAGGTCCTAAAACTTCTATGTTGCTCATCATTAGTACTCCGGTGGAGTTTACAAACAGCTCTATTTCAAAAAACGTTTTTCAGCCCATGTGTTGGACCCAGTGATTAAGACCGCAGTTTCCAACAGTCTGTCCCATTGTGTTTCGAATGCCCAAAAACCCCTACCTATCAGTTCTTGCGTGATTTGATGGAGGATTTTTAGAGTTATAGATCTCTGTGTATTCGATTCGTCTCTCTGTTATGCATTTTTCATTCTAAGGTTTTGAAACCTTAGATTTATGCCACATGGCAGTGGATAAGTGTTGAGTCCCATTTCTCACTCATCGGTTGGGATTTTGGAGTTTCGGTAGAAGAGAGATATTTGCAGATTTTCTTGCTGAGTCTGATTATGCAATGGCACCCATGTTTTGAGGCATCTCAGGTTCTATTTTCAGTAGCAGTCCTTATCGTGGGACCATGATTTCTTGAGCATACCTTATGCAGATCACTCTGATTGCAGTTTGAGCAGTGTGCGCTCATTCGTGGTGTGCATTTGGTTGCAATGGATGATTTATAGGCCATTTGGATGCATTGCAGTCCTTATTGGATGTGCTGATAGGCCCAAATTACCTTGTGGGATGCTATCTTTTATGGACGCTTTGCACATGGATGCTATTTTATGTTGAGGGACAACTTTGACACATTGTAGGTGATGCACTAATAGTGCTATGCTCTCTTGGATGAGATATTATTAATGCATATGCCAGTGGACGGTGTTTATGCTTGAGTCATTTGGAACTTATTGGCATTTTGGATTGCAATTGCAGTTGGCATTTTCTTTTGGGCCAGATTTGCTCATATGGATGCACAGTATATGCACATGAGTCAGATGCTTTGAGACATGAGTTTCGGTGATATTTCACTCTATTATGGCATACACATTTGGGTGCACCTGGTATTCGGTGTGAATCTCTCTTATAGGCACTAGCATTTGGGATTTTGCTTTATTTGCATCATGGCATCCTCTTCCATGTCTGAAAAGGAGTTTTTCAGCATTAAAAAGTTTGATGGGACAAAATTTTCTTTGTGGAAAAAACAAATAAAGGATGTGCTTATTCAAAAGAAGCTGATTAAACCCTTGGCAAGGATTGAAGCTAAGTCTGCAAATATGTCTGAGGATGATTGGAATGAGTTGGATGCATTAGCAAAATCTACTATTAGACTTCATCTTGCAGAGTCAGTTTATTTCACAGTAGTAAATGAGCAGACTACGGAAGATTTGTGGAAGAAACTGTGTGCCACTTATGAAAAGGAAACTGCCTCTAATAAAGTTTACCTCCTGAAGAGGTTGTTTGAGCTGCAGATCAAAGAAGGGGTCTCCATTGCTTCTCACTTGAACAAATTCAATATTATTTTCAGCCAGCTTCAGGCTCAGAAGATGAATTTTGATGCGGAGACTAAGGCAATATTTCTCTTATGTTCATTGCCATCCTCATGGGATGCCTTCTGTACAGCTGTCAGTAACTCTGCACCTAGTGGTGTACTGAAATTTGATGATGTTATGGGTAGCTTATTGGCCGAGGAGATTAGACGGAAGTCTATGGATGGCAACAAGCAGGATGTAGCCTTAAATGTGCAAAGGTGCAAATCACAGTTCAGGGGGAAGTCTCGTAGCAAATCCAGGGCACGAAACATTGAGTGTTACCACTGTGGCAAGAAGGGCCATATGAAAAAGGATTGCTACAAGCTGAAAAGAGAGCAAAAGGATAAGAAAAAGAATGCAAATTGGGGTGCAAATCAAAAGGAAGAGAGTCCAAGGGAGGACAAAGGAAAAGTGAAGATCGAGGACATGAACGTAGTCACACATGATACTGACAATGATGTTCTCCTCATGTCTAGTTTATCTGCAGAGTTGCTTACCACTTTAGATGATGCCTATTCCTAGGATTGGATTTTGGATTCTGGTGCTTCATTCCATGTTACTCCCCATAGGGAATGGTTCTCCACTTATGACAGTGGAAAGACAGGTTGTGTGCATCTTGGAAATGACTATGCATGTGACATAGTGGGAGTAGGTGACAAAGTTTTCTTTTGCAAATGGGTATGCATTTATTTTGAAACATGTGAGACATGTGCCTAAGTTGAACAAGAGTCTTATTTCAGTGGGTCAGCTAGATGATGCTGGTTTTCACACCACTTTTGGCTTTCAGAGTTGGAAAATTCAAAAGGGCTCTATGGTTTTGGCCAGGGGTGCCAAGTGTGGGACTTTGTATCCCTTACATATATCAGGGGTATTTGATCATGTTGTTGCAATAACCGAGCAGCCAAGCACTTCTTTGTGGCATTGCAGGTTGGGGCACATGAGCTAGAATGGAATGAAACTATTATGCCGTTTGGGTTATGTACCGCATTTGAGTTTCTCTGATTTTGAATTTTAAGAGCACTGTCTCTATGGGAAGCAGACTAAATCAGCCCATAAAAGAAGGGGAAAGAAAGAGTTTGAAAAGCTTGATTTGGTGCATTCAGACGTATGTGGTCCCATGCCTACACAGTCATTAGGCTGGGCTGAATACTATGTGACATTCATTGATGATGCAACTAGGAAAGTGTGGGCTTATGCTATAGCTCGACGAAAGAGTGATGTGTTCCAGGTATTTCAAAAATGGCTGGCCTTGGTTGAGAATCAGTCAGGTAGAATGCTTAAATGCCTACGGACTGATAATGGTGGAGAGTATCTCTCTCATAACTTTCAGCATTTCTGTGATACACGTGGGATTAAGAGGGAGCTCACATCCCCTCGTACTCCAGAGCAAAATCCAGTTGCAGAAAAGATGAACCATACCATTCAAGAAAGGTTGCAATGCATGCTTTCCAATGCAAGTCTTTCTGGTGGTTTTTGGGCTGAGGCAATGAAGACTGCAGTGCATGTGATCAATAGATCACCTAGTAAGAATTTGGATGGTGGTATTCCTGAAGAGGCATGGAGTGGCAAGAAGCCCTCTTACTCTCATTTGCATATATTTGGGTGTGAGGCATATGCACATGTGCCAAAAGAGCTTCGAAGGAAGCTAGATCCTAAGTCTAGGAAATGCATCTTTCTAGGTTATGGTGAAAGTGGAGAGATGGGCTATCGTCTCTGGGATCCAGAAGCAAAGAAGATCATACGCAGCCATGATGTGGTCTTCAATGAGAAGAAGATGCATAAGGCACCCATGAGGGATGTGGAAATGAGGAGAATCACTTTCCAGGATGTGAATCCACCTACATATGTTGATAGACAGCAAGTTGTCCATGCACCAAATGTGCAAGAAATGGTACCACCAAGTACTCCCATAAGTATACAATCAAGGGCAAATGATGGCTCATCTATTGGTGGAAATGATGAGCCAAATGTGGCTGATATGCAGGTGGGACAGCAAGCTGAAATGCCCTTGAGAAGATCATCTAGAGTATCTAGACCGTGTGATAGGTTTGTTCCAGGGATAGACTATGTGATGCTTACTGATTGCGAGGAGCCTTCTTGCTACAGAGAGGCTATGATGCGTGAGGATCAACGCAAGTGGGAGTATGCTATTATGCAATCAGAGATGAGTTCACTTATGAAGAATAAGACGTTGGACTTGGTTTCTTTGCCACATGGAAAGAAAGCATTGCCATGTAAATGGGTCTACACAATGAAGGTCACAAGTTATGATATGCCTAGGTACAAGGCCCGTTTGGTCGCTAAAGGGTTCAAGCAAGAGAAGGGTGTGGACTTTGATGAGATATTCTCTCCAGTTGTGAAGATGACCACACTTAGATGCATGCTTGGACTAGTGGCATCTGAGGATATGGAGCTTATGCAGATGGATGTCAAGACAGCTTTCTTGCATGGGGATTTGCATGAGGAAATTTACATGGTGCAGCCGGAAGGCTTTGAAGAAAAGGGCAAAGAGCATTTAGTTTGCAAGCTGAAGAAGAGTCTCTATGGTCTTAAGCAAGCGCCTAGAGAATAGTATCAGAATTTTGATGCTTTTATTCGGTCCCAGGGTTTTAGAAGGAGTGAAATCAATCACTGCCTTTACACTAAAAGGGCTAAGGATAATAGCCTGATAATCTTGGCACTATATGTGGATGATATGCTATTGGCTAGCAAGAATACTTATGAGCTAGATGCATTAAAGGCCAAGTTGCATGAGGCCTTTGATATGAAGGATGTGGGATTTGTAGGTCATATTCTTGGTATGCGCATTAGGCATGATCGGAGTAGGAAACTCCTTTGGCTTTCACAAAAAGAGTATGTTACAAAAGTATTGCAGCATTTCAATATGGAGGGGGGAAGGCAGTGAGTACTCCATTGCCTCCATATGTGAAACTGAGTCATACAGATAGTCCCAAATCACGAGGAAAGGGCCATGATGGCCAAGGTTCCTTATGCATCAGCAGTTGGGAGTCTTATGTATGCTATGATAGCTACTAGACCAGACATTGCATTTGCAGTGGGAGTTGTGAGCCGGTATATGGCTAATCCAAGAAAGAGGCATTGGGAGGCAGTTAAGTGCATCATGAGGTACATGAAGGGTACCAAGGAGATGTGCATCTGCTTTGGTAGAGGAGACATGCGTGTACTTGGGTACACAGATTCAGACTATGCAGGGCATGTGGATAGTAGGAGATCCACATTGCCATGTAAATGGGTCTACAAAATGAAGGTCACAGGTGATGATGTGCCTAGGTACAAGGCCCGTTTGGTTGCTAAAGGGTTCAAGCAAGAGAAGGGCGTGGACTTTGATGAGATATTCTCTCCGGTTGTGAAGATGACCACACTTAGATGCATGCTTGGACTAGTGGTAGTAGAGGATATGGAGCTTATGCAGATGGATGTCAAGACAGCTTTCTTGCATGGGGATTTGCATGAGGAAATTTACATGGTGTAGCCGGAAGGCTTTGAAGAAAAGGGCAAAGAGCATTTAGTTTGCAAGCTGAAGAAGAGTCTCTATGGTCTTAAGCAAGCGCCTAGAGAATGGTATCAGAAGTTTGATGCTTTCATTCGGTCCCAGGGTTTTAGAAGGAGTGAAATTGATCACTGCCTCTACACTAAAAGGGCTAAGGATAATAGCCTGATAATCGTGGCACTATATGTGGATGATATGCTATTGGCTAGCAAGAATACTTATGAGCTAGATGCATTAAAGGCCAAGTTGCATGAGGCCTTTTTTGGGACTTGCAGGTCATATTCTTGGTATGTGCATCACGCGTGATCGGAGTAGGAAACTCCTTTGGCTTTCACAAAAAGAGTATGTTAAAAAAGTATTGCAGCATTTCAATATGGAGGGGGGGAAGGCAGTGAGTACTCCATTGCTTCCATATGTGAAACTGAGTCATACAGATAGTCCCAAATCAAATGAGGAAAGGGCCATGATGGCCAAGGTTCCTTATGCATCAGCAGTTGGGAGTCTTATGTATGCTATGATAGCTACTAGACCAGACATTGCATTTGCAGTGGGAGTTGTTAGCCGGTATATGGCTAATCCAAGAAAGAGGCATTGGGAGGCAGTTAAGTGCATCATGAGGTACATGAAGGGTACCAAGGAGATGTGCATCTGCTTTCGTAGAGGAGACATGCGTGTACTTGGGTACACAAATTCAGACTATGTGGTTATGTGTTCACCTTTGCAGGTGGTGCAGTGTCGTGGATGTCTCACGCACAGAAGTGCATTGCTTTGTCTACCATAGAGGCTGAGTATGTTTTGCAGCCACAGAGGATTGCAAGGAGGCTATATGGCTTGATCAGCTAGTGGGAGATTTGGGGATTCATACAGGTGTACCGACATTACATAGTGATTCCATGAGTGTATTCAGCTAGCACAGAATCCGGTCTTTCATGCAAAGACCAAACACATTGAGGTCAGGTACCATTTCATCAGGGAGGTACTTGAGAACAAGCGCATAGAGCTTGTCAAGGTTCATATAGATGATAACCCTACAGATATGCTGACGAAGAGTCTACCTAGTCAGTGGTTTGAGTATTGTCGTGTATTGATGGGCATTGGATAGTATGCTCATTGGTTGTTCTCCCTGAAAGGCACATTGTCCTTTAAGTGGGAGGTTGTGGGGGTTAAAGGTCACTGTGCCTTTACCTCGGTTATGTACAATACTCAAACATATATATAAATGAATGAAAAAGAAGATTAGGGTGTTCTGCACCCACCAAAACTTGTGTGGCTCTCTATTTCTCTCTCTCCCTCTTCCGTTCTTGCTTCCGCTGAGAGCACTCTCAGACATCACTCTCAAATACCAAGTGCATCTCATCCCTGCCTCCACTCCATATACATCACCCACTCCAAATCCCTTTTCCTCTCTAGAGCTATCACCTAGGTTAAGCTTCATGAAAACAAAAAAGTTTATTAAGTATAGCAGCATTATATAACTTTAAAAAAGATATTTATACTATGAAAGTAGGAGTGTCCAAAGAATTATCACCAATGCAATTAAAAGGTCTACTCCCTTGCTCTTAAGCTTATGAAAAAGAGCCTACATATTATCTGCATAAGAATACTTAAATGACAAGATAGATCAAATGACGTATATTAAATGAAATGCATTAACTGTGACAAAATACTAAGTCATAGATACTTACAAGATACATTGTGACGCTACCATTGCCCATTGCTCCCAAGGTGAGAATGGCTGATCTTTTGTTGTCAAGCTTTCAATGGTGGCTCCACCTCTCAAAGTCTCTCTTAATCTCTTCCTTTGTCAAGATCCTCGTTTATCAAGTGCCAAACGTTAAAGCAAGTGGTATGATATCCTAGAATGGTCAACTAAAGAGATGAATGATCAATTCAACCTTTCTTATTTGTGATTGTGAGCATCCACAAGATGTGACTTACAAAAGTCATATCATTGCTCTGTGTTTTATCAAAATACCTCTTACCTACTTAAAGAAACTTCTAACATCAATGTGAAATATGTTCTCCCACCCAAATCAAGAGTACCCTCGCTAAAATATCAAATTCTCTACATCCTAATCAAAATTTATTAACAATGTCTACCATACTAAAAACACCATTCTCTTTCAATGTATTGCTTGCCTTTATGTCCCATCCAAGGTTCTTCATTGAATCTCATTGGTTGTGCGAGCTTTCCACCATCACCTAAGGTCAATTATGTGATGTCTAGGAGTGTCTATGAAGCAATGATATGCATGAAGATGTGATGTGTAGGAGTATCTATGAACAAATGTGTATATGCGTGTGTATGATTGATTATACATCATATCACATCTTCATAGCTTTTAAATTGAACCAAGGTTGATTTGAATGTGTGTTTGTGTGAAAGAAACTAAGAAAGAATTAAAGATCTATTAACATCTACAAAAAACTTCATGGGTTTATGAGATAAGTACAACATCCAAAAAGTGACTGACTACTTCTGGAGAGCCTCATGGGTTTATGGGATAAGTAGGACATCCAAAAAGTGACTGACTACTTCTGGATAACTAGAGAATTGGGGGAGTGCACAAGGTTTGGCTTGGATAACCATAGAATTGGGGGAGTGCACAAGGCTTAGCTCCTCTCGAGTTGTTATAGGGATAACTATATCTCTTGTCTCATAGATTTCACTTGAGTTGTAACCATGTCCTGCACTTTAGAAACTAGTTGTGGTGTCGGTCGGCATGCATTACATTTTTTTATTACCTCATGGATGACTTCTTACTTTCCATTACCCTCCATATCATGAACTCTCCTTCTTAGAGCTGCAAGCTGAAGCTTCAAGCTCTAGATAATAGATATGCTCGAAGATAGGGACAATAATTTTCACATCGCACAAGGTCGATTTAGATACACTTAGAACATGTGTGTGTGTGTGTGTGTGTGTGTGTGTGTGTGTGTGCGCGTGCGTGTGTGTGCGCGTGCACGTGTGAAAAGCTTAAAATCACATATTCATAGTTTTTAAATCGACCAAAGATCCATTTGAAAATTCTTAGAATGTGTGGTCATCACCATATGATACTTGTTTTCAAATCAACCCAATGACGATTTATATACTCTTAGAATGTGTGTTTATGCATGTGTGTCTGATTATGATTCAGATAACATCTTCCTCACTTTTCAATTCACCCAAGATCATTTTGAGTGTGTGTCTGTGTCTGAATGATAATGCTTCCTAAATTGAGCCAAGCTTGATTTACATGTTGTTAAAATGTGTGTGTGTGTGTCTGTGTGTGTGCATGTGTGTGTGTGATCCAAGGTCAATTTGCATAAGTTTTAAATCGACCGAAGGTCAATTTGTAATATGAGGTCATCACCACATGATGACATGTCTGTCCTTGTTTGTGTGTGACTGATCATGCCTCAGATCACATCTTCATAGCTTATAAATCAACCAAAGAACGATTGCATACTCTTAGAATGTGTGTGTATGTTATGTGCATCTATGTGTGCGCGAAGATTCGAGTCACATCTTCATAGATTTTAAACCAACCCAAGGTTGATTTGCAAGGTCTTAGAATGTGTAGTGGTCACCACATGATAAAAGTTTTCAAATCGATCCAAGGTCAATTCAAATATTCTCTTAGAATATGTGTGTCTATGCATGCGTATGACTGATTATGCTACACATCACATCTTCATAGCTCTTAAAACGATGTCGATGGTCAATTTAAATGTAAATGTGCGTGCGGGTGCACATGCATGTGTGTGTGTGTGTGTGTGTGTGTGTGTGTGCGCGCGTGAGAGAGAGAGAGAGAGAGAGAGAGAGAGAATGTTCTAATCACATCTTCATAGTTTTTAAATCGACCATAGGTTGATTGATATAGTATTAGAATGTGTCTCTATGCATGTCTGTGTGTGTGTGTGTGTAGTGTCTGATCATGCTTCAAATCATATGTTTATGGTATTCAAATCGACCCAAGGTCAATTTGAATGTGCGTGCATGCATGCATGTATGTGTGTGTGTGTTTCAAATCGAACCCAATTTGAATACTCTTAAAACATACGTGTGTGTGTGTGTGTGTGTGTGTATGTGTGTGTATGTGTGTAAAGCTTCGAATCACATCTTCATAGTTTATAAATCGATCCAAGGTTGAATTACAAATCTTATAATGTGTGCTCATCACCACATAAGAGAAGTTTTCAAATCGATCCAAGGTGTCTTTGTATACTCTTATAATGTGTGCCTACGCGTGTGTGTGTATGTATGTCTCCGCATCTTCATAGCTTTTAAATTGAACTAAGTTCAATGTGCATACTCATAGAATGTGTGTGTGTGTGTGTGTGTGTATGTGTGTGTGTGTCTCATGTATGTGAATCTTTGAATCACAAGGGATTCACTAGTAGTAATAAGGAGACGTCACTTGCATGCAATAAATATATGAAAATTCCCCTTACCTACCTCCTATTTATGAGACCTTATCTTATAAAATGTACCTTCCTTCCCTTATATAACCCCCCTCCCTTACACTCACGTGGTACCATACAATAAACCCTAATGAACCCCCCAAGCTTGGAATCACATCTTCATAGATTTCAAATCGACCCAAGGTCGATTTTCAATGTCTTAGTCTAAGTGGCCACATGATAACACTTTTTAAATTAGCCCAAAGTTGATTCATATACTCTTACAATGTGTATGTCTAGAACTCTGTATAACTGATTATGCTACACATCACGTTCTAATAGGTTTTAAAATCGATCCAAGGTTGATTTGCATAGTCTTAGAATGTGTATTTGTGTGTGTATAAAGCTCAAATTAGATATCCATAGCTTTCAAATCAACCCAAGGTCAATTTGCAATGTCTTAGAATACATGGTCATGGCTACATGATAATAGTTTTCAAATCAACTCAATGTCGATTTGTATAGTCTTGGAATGTGTGTCCTTGTTCATATGACTAATCATGCCTCAAATCACATCCTCCTAGATTTTAAATGGACCCAAGGTCGATTTGCACTCTTAGAATGTGTAAATGTGAATCTTCAAATCACATCTTCATAGTTTTTAAATCGACCCAAGGTCGATTAGCAATGTTAAAAAAAAGTGTGCTCATCACCACACAATAAAAGTTTTAAATTGATGAGGTGAATTTGCAAGGCTCTTAGAATGTGTGTCTATGCACATCTTTATAGCTTTTGTGTGTGAGAGGGAGAAGATTCAAATCACATCTTCATAGTTTTTATGTTGACCCAAGGTCAATTCACATCTTAGAATTGGCCATCACCACATTATAACAATCTCGATTTATATACTCCTAGAATGCGTGTCGATGTTTATGCTTCAAATCACATCTTCATAGTCTGTAAATCGACCCAAGGCCAATTTACATACTATAAGAATATATGTGTGTGTGTGTGTGTGTGTGTGTGTGTGTGTGTATGAACCACATCTTTAGAGTTTTTAAATTGATCCATATGTGTGTTTGTGGACTTTTGATGTTAGCCAAAAGTCGCCTTGTAATAATTAAAAAATCAATTTCTAATCCTTTAAAATGAGTATCAATAATTTTGATTAAGAGTAAACATGATCTTATAAACAAAATTAAGAATTAAGGCAACTAAACTTACATAAATTATGCTTACATAGAAGTAGACTCTTTAGAGTAAAACAAGGCAAAAGAGAGATATAATCGAGTCTTTAGAGTATAATTAAAATATAAGTTTAGAATTAAAATTTAAAAAATGCATATTTTTAATTAAAACAATTAAATTAAGAATGAAAAGAATATTTGTTGTAAATAAAAAAATATAAATTTGAAATAATAGATTTCAAAGAAATCAAAGAAATTTTAAGTGCAATTTGAAAATTGAATCCTAGACTTTCCATATACAAATTTTTCTAGACATAAGAATTAAAACAAGAAAAATAGAAAAATAGGTGTAAATTATGTTTGAAAAAAGTTTGAAGTCCAATTTGAAATTTGAATCCATTCTGAGGTACACATACCCGTATTTCGACACATACGTATTGTTCTTCAAGTCCGTATTTTTGAAATGGTCTGGCTCGAAACGAACAGAGGAAGGTGTTTCCAACGAACAGTGAAACCGAAAGAGATTTAATCTTCTATCAATAAACATTTCGTGTTCAAGAGACTGATCAAACATTGATGGGCGAGCCATGAAGAGGGAGAATGAATAGTCTTCCGACAAAAATCTTGGATTTCCTTTCTAAAGTGGTGATGCCTGTGATATGATCTCAGGGACGAGCAGGGTATGAAATGAAGCAGAGCAGAGCAACAAAGATGATTCAATGTAGCCACTAGCAAGATATGGAGAGGGATGCAAAGAAACTACTAAGAAGAAGGCAGGTACATTCTTGGAGGAAGTGGTGGCGCCGAAAAGAAATCCAAAGAGGTAGAGAGATGAACACCCTTGCTTCCAAAAAAGTGCATTTCCTCCTTTGCATCCTTAGCTCAGAACAAAACTGTGGTGGAAGCTGTGGACTTGGAGATGGCCTGCCCTTTTGACGTTGTCTGTCAAAGTTGGTATGTATCTGAGGCTTGAGGCTAGCTACAGGCTTCGTGGAAAGAAGAATGCCTACTACTGTTGCTTGCCCATGACTCCAAAATTGGACTTGTCCCCACGAAGGATCACCAAATGTGACAGGTTGAGATCTGCCCCTCAGCTTTGTACCAAAACAAGGGAGGCTCAGCCCTATCATTCATTAGCCCCAACTCTATCTGGGATCATAATCTTTTTGCTGGCAAAGTCTCTTCCATCTCGTCTTCTTGGGGGTGCATGGTGGATAAGATTGTGCTTCTACGGGCGTCACAGTGCATGCAAAAATGAAACTACAAGCTGCATTTAACGTCTCCATGGCCTGTTGTTCCCTCTGTTTTATGCAGACCTTGTTTCTTTAAGGTACATTGAGCTCTTTTTAAGTAGACAGTAGTTGCCCAAGGCGTTGAATAACTCCAAAATGCCTTGCTTGCTTAATCGCAATCTCCACACATAATGGTACATCATCTAATTGGCTATTTGCCTTTAGAATGAGGACGTTGAATTGATCGTCAGCCAAAAGCCGAGATGATAGACGAAATCAAAAATATTTGCAATACGACATATCAAAGGATGCATAATGTACGATAGGCTAGGGAAGGAAATGGCACAGTCCACGGTCCACACTTACCGTTAGAATCGAATCCCCATCTCTGAGATCTCGTTGATGTCAAGGAAATTTACCTCCTTCACTAAGCGCCCTTCTTCCTTCGGATAGCTGAAAAGGCTACGGCACTGCTCTTGCTTACTACGCACTTCGAATAGTTGTAGTTGTTCACTCACCCTTTGAATTCATGACTTCCCTGAAGCTCAAAGCCCTCAAATCGTTGCTGCTATTCTACAGGCTGCCATCACTTATGCCTAGCATTTGGAGGAGGTTGAGGATGGAGACGAGCGCCATCATGAGATTTTGCACGGCAGGCTTGGTGAGGAGGGTATGGATCTGCAGAGGGTGGATGAAGCTTTGGCTAGAATACAAGAAGATAGGATCTCCTTAGGTCGAGTCTTTCCTTTGCACTAGCATCATGTTGATCTTCGTGAAGTCCGCTCTTTGCCAAAAACGAGCTATACCTAGCAGTGGAGATTGAGCAACTAAGAAGAATTCAATCGGAGATCAAGAGACCAAGAAGAATTCAACAATCTTGTAGCAATATAAAGAAAAGCTGCTCCTCTAAGGGGCATTCGCCAAAGCAAGAGGTGCGGCCTGCTTGTCGACAAAACTGTGAGGAGGTTAGGCTTCAAAACTTTTTTTTTTTTTAAGGTACCCACCCAAGGTCCTACTTAAATCGATCTTGGTTCGATTTTCCTCAAAATTTTCAATTTTTATTTTGCTCTAAGAATCAACACATACTTTCATATTCCATTGTCATCCCAATTCTTTAAAAATACATTGGAGCAAGGTTATTGTTGCAACCTCGTAACTATGACTACCCTTCTCTTTGACATTTTTACAAACGTCAGGGAAAGGCCTTTGCACTCTCTACAATATAAAAAGGACATGTATAACCAAGCTCTTCTACTCTTAGAATTGCTTCCATTCTAGACATTTTATTTATTGTCTATAATTCTTCTTAGTTATTGTCTACATTCTTCTTAGTGTCTACAATTGTCTCTCATCCAGCTTCACAACAATATGTCATTTCTCTTCCTTGGTTTCTATATTCCTTCTACTTGCAAAGTTTTTGTGGCATGGCCTACTTGCATAGAGGAATAATTAGATTCCCAAAAATGTTTTTGTGATGCATCATTGCTTGTGGTGTTGTGCTAACATCTTTATCATGTCTTTAAATGTCCATATAGGGAGATCAATCCTTCTACCATGGGCTATTTCCTATCCATGTTTCATTTTTAATCTCTCAATCTTAAAGCCAAACCAAAAAATTAAAGTATTAGCTGCCAAGAGTTAGAATGTTAGTCGCCAATTTCTAAGTTCATAGAAGGGAAAACTATGCATTTTCAAGCTATTTTCGCTCAAGAGTTAACAAATGTAATTAGGAGCCTAGGATTTGTTGGATATAGTGGTGATCTTTGAATTTTACCTACTTATCAATGATGTAAAATCCATTGAATGGTTGCTACTAGCCTTTCTCCATTTTGGTTGTAAAATGGTCACTTCAAAGGTTCCATAGGTACTTGCAACTGGATCCCTTGATTTCTAATGTGAACATCTAATGGGCCAGCTTGAATATGAACATCACTTCTTCAGAGGTTCACAACTTGCAACTCCTACATGCAACTTTTATATGCAATTAGTTCCACTTGTAGAGAGAGAATATCTTACAATTCCTACATGCAAAGAGAGAAGCTCTCCAACTTGTATGAATACCCCATAATGGAATGAAGCCCACACTCTTTGGGGCATTGTGTTGAGTTCTACTTTGGTATTCCAAGCAATTGTCTCCAAGTGTCCATGCTTCCTTGCACTTCACGTCCAAAAGCATGTCCTAACCTCTCTCTCTCCTCCTCCTCTCTCCTCCAACCTTGCAACCCATCCTCTCCCTTCTCGTCCTCCTTTCTCCTCCTCCTCCTCCTCCTCCTCCTCCCTCCTCCTCCTCCCTTCTCTCCCTCCTCCTCCTCTCTTCTCCTCCTCCCTCCTCCTCCTCCTTCTCCTCCCTCCTCCTCCTCCCTCCTCCTCCCTCGTCCTCTCTCTCCTTCCCCCCCATGCTCTTACACCTTCTTCCTTTCCCACTCCTATGCTCCCCCTAAACCCTTAGTCCCTTAACCCTTGACCTCCATGATCTACGAGGGGGATGAGTTCTCCACCATGTACTCTACCCTAAACCTTGGATCCTTCTAATCCTTAAACCCCTTCTGAACCCTGGAACCTCTTCTAAACTCTGGATCCTCTCTCTGAACCTCCCTCTAACCCTTAAACTCCTCTAACCCTTCAACCCCCAATGAAGGCGAAAGCTTTCATTACCCCAACCATGATGATGCACATTCCTTTCACATGCATGCACTATGTTTACTTACCATAATTAAGCCTACGTCTCTCACTGAAATACGACCCAAGATCCTACGCTACACTTATACTACAAATGTTCGACAACACTGAAATATCTATAGGTGACAAAAAGTCTCAGAACCCTAGATGATGCTGAGAATACCCTGCTCTTTCTGCAGAAGCCGTGGGAAAGAGCTAACATTAGTAGACTTGGTTTTTCCATGGGAGCTTAGATTACCTCATTAGCCACTTTCTCAAGAGTGACCATCTCTCCATTCATCCAGCCAAAGAGGTCCCTTCCAAAGGATGGGTTTCCCTCTTAGTAGGGATGCTATAGGCACTTTTACCTCTATCGACAAAAATGTGGTGAGCCCTACCACATCTCAAGGTTGGAAAATCAACCCTTGTCCTTTTGATTTCAGCTCTTTGAACCCAGAAAAGGACACTAGGTCCTAATCTAGATCTTGGTGCTAGGTAGGATTATCTTCAAACATTTAATGTCATAGGAGTGACCGTCCCATCGACGTGCTGCATGAACCTTCCTCAATGAACTTTTCTAGGGTGGCAAGGGATTTAGGGGATTTGTTTAGGGCTTGGTAGTTTGTATGAATGGTATCTATGCCCCTACCAATCTTGATCCTTTGCTCAAATTTCTCCTGACATTCATGGATCAGCTATTGTGCCTCTATGAGGTGTTGTTTCTTAGTAGTAGGTTCGAGGTATTTGTTATGGTCGAATGGAATTAAGTCCCATCTGTGTGTTTTTACATTTATTTCATATCATTTTCATTGGGACAAGGTTTGGTAGGATCTAAGATCGACTGGGTGGGTCTTAAGATACAATGGTAGTATCCTTATCCAACAAACCGCTAAATGATGACTCAATTTGATCCTTTCCCTACTTTGATTGCCCCCGTGTGGCCTTTGTCTTTAGACTAAGATGTGGCCTCCTTTTCTCTCTTTGCCTATTTACAGAGTTCCTTACTTATAGCCCTAGACTCAACACTTTGGCTCTCTCAATGCTTAGTAAATTAATGCTCGTTCTAGGATCAGTGGCCATTCTAGGTGCCCTTCTCATAGGGCAGTCCTTGTATAGATGGTCTACCACAAATCCTAAACATAAAGGAGCATTTGGATTAGTAGCAGATGTTTTGGGTAGGGGTTGGTTATCCTTATGGGGATGATCCTTAAGAAGGTGAGGTCCTTGGCACTTATAACAAACTATCTGGCTAGTTGGCCATCGCCTTGTAGGGACACTCAATTGCTTGATGTGGGCCTTGATAAGGTAGCATTGAAGGGTGGCCTGCAATTCCTAATGTTCATATCCCTAGCTTGTTTCATGGTGGGAGCCATTTGATACACCAAAATGTATTGTTCATCCTGCATAAAGAAGTGTTTGGGCACTTCAAAGCTTTTGAAGCTATGGTTGAAAAAGAAACAGGCCTGCAAATAAAATGCCTAAGGTCAGATGGAGGGGGAGAGTATCTCTCAAATGAGTTTGCAAGGTTCCTACAGGAGCATGGCATAAAGCAGCAATATTCATGCAATCATACCCCACAGCAAAATGGACTTGCAGAAAGGAAAAACAGGCATATTGGAGAGGTATCTCGGGCCATGCTAAATGAAAAAGATCTACCAGATTATTATTGGGCTGAAGCAGTTGCTACAGTAGTTTACATAATGAACAGGACTCCCACTGCAGCAATACATGGCATGATGCCAGAGGATCCAAAAGCTGAGAAGTGCATCTTTATTGGTTATTCTCTGCAGCAGAAAGGGTATAGATGCTATAACCCTTCTTCTCGTAAGTTTACAATGAGCAGAGATGTTGTTTTCGATGAGATGAGAAGCTGGTATAAACCAATAAATGTGATGATTGATGTAGATGCACAAAATGGTAATGCTGCATAGAATTCACAGCAGCAATCACAAAATATCAGTGGACTTGCAATGTCCTCTACCATTGGTTCACATACTTCGCCATGGACAGGCAGATTGAGATCAGGAGAATCTCCTACTATGGTTTACATCCTTAATTGCACCTATACAAAGGCACTCAAAGTTAAAACACCACATGAGGCTTATAGCGGTAAGAAGCCATCTGTCTCCCACTTCAAAATGTTTGGGTGTGAATGCTATATACATGTACCAGATGTTTGGGTGTGAATGCTATATACATGTACCAGACGAAGAGAGAAACAAGCTACAACCAAAAAGCACCAAATGTATCTTCTTAGGCTATTGTGATGGGAGAAGAAAGCCTATAAGTTGTATGACTGAGAGGAAAAGAAGATCATAGCAAGCCACAATGTGGTGTTTTGGGAGCAGCCACATGGAGTGGAGGCAGAGAAGATCTCTTCCACTTTATCATCAAGCGAAGAGGTATTTCACTGTGGACCTGTCCTAGGAGCTATAAAGGAGGAGGAAATATCAGATGATGAAGGTATAATCACCAACCTGTTGTTACACCACTGGAAAATCCATTGCCATGATGGTTAAGGCAGCTCTACGACCATGATAACTAGATGCCTATGTCTATTGAGCAGCATGCACATGGACCAAGGCAGTCTTAGAGAATCAAGGAGCAAAGGAGGGCTTCTTCTCACATAGTCAATATGGCCTTGATGGTGGCTCAGATTATTGTAAAAGTAAAGGAGCCTGTGAGTTTGGAGGAAGCACTTGCAGACCAAGATTGGAAAATGCTATGCAAGTAGAATATGACAGCATCATGAAGAATGAAACTTGGGAGTTGGTAGATCGACCACCTAACAGAAGGGTTATTGGCACCAAGTGGGTTTGGAAGGTAAAGTACAAGGCCGATTGGACTTTGGAAAAGTACAAAGCCAGATTGGTTGCACAAGAATTTTCATAGGTTGAAGGGTTTGACTTTCAGGAATCTTTCGCTCCGACTGCCAGAATCACCACTATTCACACAGTTTATCGGTGGCTACTCATAAAAAGTGGCCAGTTTGTCAAATGGATGTTAAATCAGTATTTTTGAATGGTGACCTCAAGGAGGAGGTGTTTGTGGCTCGGCCACCAGGGTTTGAGGGCCCCAATTCTGAGAACAAGATATGCAAGTTGAAGAAGGTTGTGTACGGGCTAAAATAGGCCCCAAGAGCATGGTACAAATGGATAGACAAATTCTTTCATAAATTAAACTTCAAAAGATGTGCCTCAGATGCTAACTTGTATGTGTACAGGAAAGGTGGAAAATCTATTATTATTGTTCTATATATGGATGATCTCCATATTACAGGTGACTATGAAGACATGATCCAGCAAACTAGAAAGGCAATGAGCACTAAGTTTGAGATGATAGACTTAGGATTGATGCACTGTTGTTTGGGGATTGAAGTCTGGCATGCAAGATCTTCATCTCTCAGCAGAAATATGCAAGGGAGATCTTGAAGGCAGTTGGTATGTTCGAGTGTAAGAGATAGCTACACCTATGGAGGTAAATGCGAGGCTGTCTATGGAGGATGCCTCACCACCACATCCAAAGGTACATGAAGTTGGTCGACAGTCTCATCTATCTGTGCAACACCAGACTGTACATCAATTTTGCTATTGGCGTTTTGAGTAGGTTCTCCAATAAGCCCCGGGAGAATCATTGGAATGCAGGGATGCGAGTGCTCAGGTATGTGAAGGGCACTCTTGATTATGGCATCACCTATGGTACAAGCACTTTCTTGGCTAGTCATTATGACTCAGATTGAGCTAGAGATGTTGATTCCAAGAAATCAGTTTTTGGATATTGTTTTTCTTTAGGTTCAGGTATCTTCTCTTGGATTAGTAAGAAACAACCAATAGTGGCATTGTCCTCTACTGAGGCTGAGTACAAGGCAGCATGTTTTGCTGCATGTGAAGCAGTGTGGCTGAGGAGGATCTTATGGCACATGGGAGTGCAAGAGGATGAGGCAACTGTGCTGAGGTGTGACAATCAAAGTTGCATGGCCATTGCTAAAAATCTAGTGTTTCATGCGTGCATAAAACATATAGAGATTCAATATCATTATGTGCATGATTTGATCAAGGATGGGATAGTGGAATTGGTCTACTATCCAATAGAGCAAAATGGAGCAGATATCTTCACCAAGGCACTCGGGAAGGATCAGCTTCAAGGTCATCTTCAGAGACTCGGGCATTGGGCCAACAAGGTCATTCACCTATGGGTGGACATTGAGGGGGGTTGTTAGATATGCTCAATGCCCCACTCTCCTGGTATCCACCAGTGGTCCAAGGTTCTCAAGTTATGGCCCCCATATGAGGAGAAGCCATATGTGAGCCGGGGACACTAGATGGATCCTGACTTGCATGTCAGATGAGGCATGTCAATGAGACTGTTGATGGTAGAAAGGTGATCTATGTGAGTCTAGCCTATGGGCTAGGTAGGGTAGTAAGCTGGTAGCACAACGAGGCACATTGTCTTGATTGTATGGGAGCCCGTTGCTCTCGCCGGGGTCCTGGGTGATGGTATAGGGAATATTCCCTGAATATTCCATGGACGACTAGTTGGTTCCATTGACTAGGTTCACTGGTCAGTTCCACCGACTAGGTTGATTGGTCGGTTCCACCAACTATGTTGATGTAACTACCGCCCTCATAGCTATAAAGAGGCGACCTTCCCAGTCCATTGTATCAGATCAGATCTTCCAGCTAGTAACTCTTCACCTAGTATTTGTCTAGATCGCCATCTAAGCTCCACTGTGGGAGTGCACGGGTGGACAGAGCCATCATCTTTACTACATCAATATTGAAGGAAAATATTGTTCATCTCCAGTTTGTTGTGTACTCTCTATTCTTTGTTCAATTTCTGTCCTATTGCATTGTGTAATTTAGCAGCTTCTATAGTTGGACCTTGTCCTTCATATTATCATCTAAGAGTACAATCATCTTACTACACAACTCAAACGATGTGGATTTCAGCATAAATAGATGATCATGCAACTTTGTGTCCCTTAACCCAATGAGGAAGCAAGGCAATAGTTGTTTAGCGCTTGACTCACATCAGGATTTCAAATGTTTAATCCTTGCAATGTGTTCCCACAATGTCTCATGTTACTTTTTCTTTTAACCTCATACGATTGGTTGCATAGGGCTTCATCTGGGACCGGTGGGGACAAACACCACTATGAATGCTTTCTTGCAACTCTCCCAGTTGAAATATCAGTTCTCTTTAATAAAACCAAAAGATTGTAAATTTGATTAAAATTTAGGATCGTTAAAAATCTAAATAATGTGCTACAAATGATAACTCATGACTCATTGTCATTTTTTGGCCATAGATTCCACCAAACTTTGGACTTATGAAAGTGATACTTTTGTTCTTCTTAAACAATGTGAATGGGTATATCTTTGTTTTTAAATAATCAAAACATGTTCATACTTAAGCGTAAAACAATATAAATAATGGAACTTTCATCTTGAACAAAGGTAATTAGGAAAAAAGGGAACTCATTTTGGGGCCTTTTAGGGTTTAGAAAAATAGGCTCTCGACCAATCAGAAGAGTGCCAATGTAGCATTGGAAAATACCAAAAACCATGTAAAAATATCAAATAAGTCATATTCGAGATCTTTTTCTTTCATTATCACAACAACACAGAGCAACTATAGATGTGCTTGATAGATGCACAAAATAGCGGGCGCATCTATAGGCGTTGCTTGAATAGAGAAATTATGGGTGCATCTAATAGCATGTCTAATAACACATCTATTTGTGTGTGTATTAACACGTCTATTAGCACGTCTACACTAAGAAAATATGGGCCTGTCTGACATTGCATTTATCAACGCGTCTATTTGCGCACGTAATAGCGTGCCTATTTGTGCGTCTACACTAAGAATTAGATGTGTACTTAGACGCTAAACAGAGAATACAGAAAGTGAGATTTTGGTGTACATCACTGCTTTCCAAACATTGCCCATGATTACCAAAGCACATAATACACATATACAAGAATTAAGTGAGGTGAGGAGAATGAGACAATATGTAAAATAGTTTTGCCAATATCAATGATGGGCTACGGTTCAATCTCATCCTCAATGAGATCAACCCTTGCCAAACTATCTACTTCAAAATCCAAACAAGTGTTTAGATCTACAAATACATTCAACCCACTACTACTTGTGCTACTCATGTACTCATCGAAATTAGCATCACCAATGGTAGGCTCGTCCTCATGGGTAATGGCCTCAATATCTATATCTCCTATCTCATGATCATCCTCCTCTCTCGTATCACAGTCATCATCACGTCCATGGCCATGATCATCCTCCATATGCTCCATATTAGTAAATGGTAACTATACATCACTTTGGAACGTGGCATAATAGGTATGACATGCCACCATCTATTATTATCCACCATTGGTTGATAGACAACCTAATTCAAACACAAATACAATCATGTTATTTTTCTTGCATCAAATATTTAAAAGCGAGTATTTTTATATGTGTGCATAGTACCTATTCACATTGTTCCGGTAGTACTAGTGTGTCCTTCCTACTTTGCCAAAACTTTGTGGAGTCAATAGTTACAAAGCCACTTGCATGGTGCTTGATTGTTGCATTAGGGCCTCTTTCCACCACGTCCTTAAACCACTTTACATCCAAAGCATACACAAAGAAGCGTCGAAAGTCAAGCTTAATAATATCTTAGATTATGGCACAATAATCATCCATGGCTCCATTGGCTCCCTCAAAGCTAGCAATGACGTCGCAGTCTTGTGTGTTTCTCTTATCATCAATCCGTTGTGTTCGAAAATGCTTGCCATCACACGATATAGCATTGAACATAGTGCACTACCCCAAGAAAAAATCAATTAAATAAGCAATCTAAATTATTGAAAGCTCCTAACTTATGCATAACATTCTATATACCGACCTTGCTCATGCATCCCCTAGCATACTCCCATTCTTCCATTGTGATATGCATCCCCTCGTCTTTCTCTGCTTTCTCCATTTCATCAAGTAGCCAATCCACATGATTATCCTTTGGAAGTGCTCTTAGATACTAAGGGTATGGCACACGAGATCCGTGGTGTGTACGAAAGAGGGCCCTTTCTTCTTGTCTTCTTGCCTTTGCATCCTCATATCTTGTCACCCATCTTTTCATCACATCACTATTAAGCACACAATAGAGGTTCATACTATTATGCAACTCCATGTCTATTACTTTGTTGTGTCCTTTCCCTTGAGGCACAATAGAGGTCATCCTTAGGTCTTCGTCATCTCTCCATAGTCGTGGGAGAGAGCTATCCACATCAATAAGAAACTTAGAAATATATACAACTGACTCTTGTACCAACCAACCCTCATCCATGCTACCTTCGGGTCTTGCATTTTGTCTCATGAAGCCCTTCAAGGTCTTCATGAAGCGCTTGAGAAAGAACAATCATCGTGCATGTATAGTACCGCATATAGCAATCTCATCCACCAAATGCACTATAAGATGTAGTTGGCTTGTGAGAATAGAATGTGGAAATGTCTCCTCCACTAAACAAACCACCTCCACTAACATAACTCGAGCATTCTCAAGCGTGGTGGGATCTATTTCCTTTGAGCTCACATATCTAGAAATGAAAAAGTATACCCTATTAGCAATATGAACACCTTGCATGGAGCATTGATATGCATCATATTTTGTATCATGTAAAGTACCTCACAAGCTAGCCCATTTTGTAAATACAATCTTTCACGTCCTTCGATGCACTATGTGAAATGCAACCATCTTCATCTCAGTATAGAGAAGCTCTGAGTGCTAGATCCCCACCTACGTGCCCAATAGAGTATTTGTAGGATCAATACTCCATTCCCACGCGCCCAATACTTCACAACATCATGGAATCTGTGCGTCCAATTGTTTGCAAGATCGCCAGTGTAACAAGTAGAGACTTATTCCAGAATTCTACCTATTAGATTTCAAATGTGATAAACAATCTTTCCTCATTCGAAACTTCGAAACTGGAACATAATTTCGGAAACTCAAAAATACAAGTAGAGGAATCATTGTAATTCTACATACATGCAATCCATGATTGAGTACCTCAAGATAGAAGACTAAGGGAAGTTATGGGCAGTTGGAACCTCAAGGTTCCATTCACACCCCTTTGCAGTCGCCAACATAATTGCTCAGCATAACTATGTTGCCCGCTATAGTTGGGTGATGGGAGGATAGCATACTACCTTGGCGGTTGCTCTGATTGCCATTTGGCAAGACATCATCTACACCCTCTGTGCCATTTAGGAGTGAGGGACTCTAGGATCTAGAGTGAGTATCAAAAGGGAGGAGCATTTCTACAAGGCTAGGCCTACATGCATGTTCTGTACCCTCACTACAAGAAGTATTCTTAGCCCACCACATTGGTTGTTATACCCTATTTCCAGAGATTCCCTATGCTATATGTTGTATTCTCAAGAAAGAGACTGGCCCTTTTAGGGCGACAACCAGAACTCTTTATTTTCCACATTCAATACTACTTTTTTGTTTTGATGAATTTAATGGTGTTTTTCAAGCATCTACAAAAGTTCCTTCCCCTTAAAAAAGAAAGAAGCAATTTCTTCAGGGGCTATCTCCAAGATTGGTCCAAAATTTCTCATAGACTCTGCAATAAACTTTGATTTTGAGACTTTGCTCGTGGTGATTAGACAAAACACTTTGCATTCTGCTCCAATATGTACCAGCCAGCATTTTTAATCTATAGCTTGCGATTCACAATGACCCTCTACCCTTTTAAAAAAATATGTATAGCCAACTATTGGCCTTCTCTAAGGCCCTTTTTCCTATTTCTTCAAGTCAATACACTTTAGGAGGAGGGCAAGCAAGAGGAGAGAGGGAGGAAGGGAGGAGAGGAGGCTTAGGGATGGAGGGGGGGTTTGGGGGGGGTTACGGGAAGAGGAAGGTACAGAAGAGTGGAGACAGAGGGGGGAACGAGAGACTAAGGAAGGGAGGTGATGAGAGGAGAGGAGTGTGAAGAGAGTGGGAGAGAAGTAAGGAGTCTCACTTGTAGCTTTCTCACATACACAATGGGGGACTACACACAAAGGTGGAGGCTGAAAATAGTTTTCCTCTTCTTAGTTGTGAAAGACAAAAGAACTCTCTAAGTACAAAAGGAATAGGTGAACCCTATATGTGGGTCTCAAACCAAACTTAGCTAACCTAGGTGGCATACTAATTGAGCCACTAACTAGAGTACATGAAGATAGCTGCCATTCAGCTATTATTCATCGACAGTGTACCAACCGCATCTGCAGCTAATAAGTCGGTGACGTAAATGCACAACGGTCACCCTGGCATATCATGAGTGGAGCTCGATATCTCAACACTCCCCCTCGAGCTCAATCCCAATTCCTGCACACCAAGTAGGTCTCTGAACTTGCGCAGCTTCTCTGCACCCAATGCCTTCGTGAATATGTTAGCTACCTGATCCTTTGTGCTGACATAAGCTAGATCAATAAACCCTTCTAGAACCTTCTCTCGCACATAGTGATAATGCACCTTAATGTGCTTTCTTATAGCATGATATATTGGGTTGTTTGCCAAGTGTATACTACTCATGTTGCCACAATAAATGACAACTGGCCCATCTGATGCACATAAAGTAGCTTATGCAACCAAGCTACCTCACATGTAGCCATTGTTGCACCCTTGTACTCAGCCTTTGTGCTCAACAAGGCAACTGTAGGCTATCTCTTGCTGCTCCAAGTGACTGCAACACTCCCAAAAGAGAACACACATCCACTAGTAGATCGTCTATCACAAATACTACGAGCCCAATCAGCATCAGTGTAAGCATGCAACTGTATCTGAACCCTAGTCTCATAAAACACTCCATACTACAATGTGGACTTCACATACCTCAGTATGCATCTAGCCGCACCCAAATGCGGTTTCCTTAAAGCCTACATAAATTGACTTACTGACCCAACAGCATAGCTCAAATCTAGCCTAGTAATGGTCATATAAATCAAACTTCCTACTATGCGTTTGTACATAGTAGGGTCTTCCAGAAGCTCACCTGCATCTGCATTCAACTTCACATTTTGCTCCAAAGAAACTGAAATAGGCTTATAGCCTGTCATCCCATATTTGGACAGCATGTCCAATCCATACTGCCTCTGCAAGAATCCCACTTGTGGTTCTAATCACATCAATGCCCAAGAAATAATGTATCTCTTCCAAATCCTTTATCTCAAACTTTTGCTTTAATAGCATTTTCACATGAAGGATATCTTCATCACTATCACCTGTGATGATCAAATCATCAAATAAATGACAAGCAACAGAATGCCTTTCTCTGTTTTTCTCACATAAAGTGAGAAATCTACCTTGGAAATATGCAAGACAATAGTGACAAGATACTGTCCTATCTTGTCAGACCATGCTCTAGGTGCTTGCTTCAACAAGCCATACAAGGCTTTCTTCAACCTGCAAACAAACTTAAGATGAACAGCATGAACATAACCTGGTGGTGCTCCATATAGACCTCTTCTTGTAAATCACCATGCAAGAAAGCATTCTTTACATCCATTTGATGTAAAGACCATCCCTTTGATGCAGCCATAGCAATGATTGCTCTTATGGTTGCCATCCTTGCAACTGGACCGAATGTTTATTATAATCAATGCCATATGTCTATGCATACCCCTTGACAACTAATCTTGCCTTGTATCTATTCACAGAACCATTTGCATTGTGCTTCACCTTATAGACCCACTTGCAGCCAATTGCATTCTTGTCTTTAGGCAAGGGCACCAATTCCCATGTAGCATTTGCTTCCAAGGCATCCATTTCTTCATTCATGGCTTTCTCCCATTTTTCTTTTCCCATGGATTGCTCAAAAGAAGTGGGTTCTAGTTCATGTATCACTTTGACCATATAGGCATAGTGAATGGCTGTAAATCCATCATATTTCAGCCTATCCATAGGATACCTAACTCTGGTAGACCTGGCAAAATAGGCTCACTACCAGGTGCTCTCAAAACATCCCTTGTCTTTCTTACTCTAGGTGTAACAATAGAAAGAATACCCACCTCATCATCAAGGCTCTATTTTGAGCCACTAGATTCACCATCCACATAAGAGTGACCTGCATTCACATCAACCATGGTTTGATCTACTTTCTCTTTTCCTTTTTGTGATACTTGCATACCACTATCTGCATTGCTTTGAGGAGATTCTCCTGATCTCAATCTGCTTGTCCATGATGAAGTATGTGAACCACTGCTAGAGGACACTACAGGTCCACTAGTATTTTGTGATTGCTGCTGTGAATTCTGTGCAACATTACCATTTGGTGAATCCACATCATCAATCACATTTACTGGTTTATACCACTTGCTCATCTCATAAAAAACAAACAACATCTCTGCTCACTGTAAACTTATGGGTAGAAGGGTTATAGCATCTATACCCTTTCTGCTATAGAGAATAACCAATAAAGATGCACTTCTTAGCTTTTGGATCCAACTTGGATCTCAACTCATCTGGCACATGAACATAGGCAATGCAACAAAAAACTTTCAAATGACAAATATCTGGTTTCCTATCAGTATACCTCTCCTCTGGCATCATGCCATGTATTGCTGTAGTGGGAGTCCTATTCATTATGTAGACTACTGTAGAAACTACTTCAGCCAAATAATAATCTGGCAGGTCTTTTTCATTGAGCATGGCACGAGATACCTCTCCAATATGCATGTTTTTCCTTTCTGCAAGTGCATTTAATTGTGGGGTATGACTGCATGAATATTGCTGCTTTATGCCATGCTCCTGCAGGAACCTTGTAAACTCATTTGAGAGGTACTCTCCCCCTCCATTTGACCTTAGGCATTTTATTTGCAAGACTGTTTCTTTTTCAACCATAGCTTTAAAAGCTTTGAAATGCCCAAACACTTCACTTTTCTTTTTCATAAAATACACCCAAACTTTTCTATTGTAGTCATCAATAAAAGTGACAAAATAATGACAACCTCCAATAGATGCAGCTTTAGTAGTCCACACATCAGAGTGGATTAATTCCAATGGCCTCTTACTCTCTTGAACATGCCTAGGAAATGGTTTCCTTGCCTATTTTCCAGATTGACAGGCTTCACATACCTTATGCATTTCTGCAACCTTGAACTTAGGCAATCCTGCAATAATATTTTGGGCCTGCATTAATTTAAGTCGCTGTACATTAACATGACCAATGTGTTTATGCCAGATATCAATATTTGCAATGACACCTATCCCATGTGCAAACATTACTGCACTCAATTCAGGCATGTCTGCATCCAACGTAGACATCATGCCCTTCTTCTTCCCTTTTGCTATCAAGCGACCTTTATTTTTCATATCCTCAACAAAGCATCCATGAGGATTAAATTTGACCTACAAGCCTTGCTCCACCATTTCACCAACAGAAACCAGGCTCTTGGTGAGATTCGGGACATGAAATACATTAGACAGGTATTTCTTTTTCCCATCCTGCAAAGACAAAGGAACCAATCTGCACAATAGGATGTGCAGTATCATCACCAGTCTCCACAAATCCTGGTCTTTCCATTTTCCTTGCATCCTACATCCATTCTACATGACCTATCATGTGCTTTGATGCACCTGAGTCAACATACCACACATCATTGCTTTCTTTTACACTTGTCACAGAATTGGTCATGTGTTGTAGTATAAACAAATGCTCATTTCTATCATCACCCTATCTACTAGAGGATGCATAATTTCCTTGCTGCAATTTTCCATTCATGATGTCATTTTGCTTTTTGTAGTAGTCTTTAGCCTATGACCCATTTTATCATAGTAGTAGCATTCAACATTGCTATTTACATTTTGGCCTCTTTGCCATCCACCACGACCTCTTTGGCTCCCCCTGCCTCTAGAGTTACCACGTCCTCCTCCATAGGACTGGTTTTCTTGAATTCGCTACATATTTTGATTTTTGCCACAGCCTCCAGATCAGCTAGCTCTACCTCTGCCTCTACCTCTTCCAGCATTTGAGTAGAAGACAGCTTCTTTTGAAGTTCCTCTTGAAGAAGATGCACCACCATTTCTCTGCTCTTTAGAAATTAGAAGAGCAATCAACTCCTCAAAATCAGGAAAGTTCTCACGGACAGCAATGGATGTCCGAAACTGTGCCTTTCCTAGACCATTCAAGGTCATAGAAACCAAATCATCATCTTCCACTCGCGACCCAATAGAAGCAAGTGCATCTGCAATCTTCTTCACCTTCATGTGGTAGTCATTGATGCTCATTATTTCTCTCTGCACATTATGCAACTCCTGTTTGAGCTACATTTTCCTAGCTTATGTATTTGTGCTATACATTTTTGTCAAAGTATCCCATGCCTCCTTCGGCGTGCTTGCATCCTGAATATGCACAATCATAGAATTTGAAATATTGATAGACAGATTCGAACAATGCTGCAATGAAGGGTGCAATCTTGGAATGTGCATTAGAGGTAGTCAAATCCTTTTTTGCAATCTCACTCATCAGACATGACTGCAATAGGTGAGACCAACTTATGCATGTGCCCTTTTTGGCTGCACAGAGTACTGCATAGGAATCCTATCTCGTTGTGTTTGGCTCTACCAAAAGCTACATCCTTTTGAGATACCACACTAGCTGTTGGCGGTGGGCTGTATCTTCTACATTACTAATAAAGAAATATTTTTTCTGCGTTTCAGGTGGTCTGAATTCCTTGTGCATCTCACTATCTATATCCTTTTTGTATGCAACTTCCTCCTTAATCAAAGGCAATTGAAAAACCTCCATGATAATCTCAGGTGTCACCATGAGATTGTTGCTTAACATACCTCAGGATTTCTGGAAAGCTTCATACTATGCGAGAGGATCCTGTGGAGCCTTCCAGGATGTCCATGGAAGACTCATGTATTGAAGCAAGCCAATCTTCTTCAACCATTTTTTGTTTTTGTTGAGGTCCAGAGAGACTGGCTGTCACTATCTGGTTCTTGAGTGGTGACTGGAGGGGCTTGTCATCCAACTTTGTCTCTTCATTCTCTATGATAATGATCACCTTCTCCTCGTTTGGTCTATTTTGAGCTGGATTTAGGGACTTCTTGCTAAGCCCATGTCATCGTCTAGAAGAGCGGCTCTGTGAAGGAGCTCTAGTGATGGCTCTTGTTGTTTGAAAGGCAATGGATTTGTGAGCCTCAAACTACGCTTCTAAGCCATTTGAAGCGAAGTTTGTGTGGAGAAACTGTCGTTCACTAGGCTTGTGTGGAGATTCTTTGGTTGTATCGCATTGCTGGACTAGCAGTTTGAAGCCATGATTAGGGGTGTGTATTATCCACCTCCCATCCCTCCTTGCTTATATGTCTCTTCATCATTGATTCAGTATGGCGTGCATTAGTGATGATGTTGCTTCCTGCAGTGAGGGCGTCGCTTGGGCGAGCGGCCTTATCGAATTTAGTACCATGGAAGTTGTGTACATACAGGCGCTAATGAGTCAATATAGCGAACCCAATATCCTCTTGGTCCTTCACTCAGTTTTCTGTGAGTCAGTGGACTGTGGGCAGAATGAGGTCGGATAGGTGGAAGGCCA
The DNA here is from genome assembly GCF_047967505.1 of Dipteris shenzhenensis. Lineage (NCBI taxonomy): Eukaryota > Viridiplantae > Streptophyta > Polypodiopsida > Gleicheniales > Dipteridaceae > Dipteris > Dipteris shenzhenensis. The sequence goes on from NC_141623.1 coordinate 13,006,895, forward strand.
TTGGATTGCTTATGCATAGGCATAGTCAGACTTTGTTGGGATTCATTTTGAGGATCGGAGTCAAACTGAATGGTTGGGGACACTAGAGTCAACTAAAGTCATACTGGAGTGGGCGAATAATTGGATATGGGATTGAATATGTGAACAAGGCGTTGGACCTCAGTCAGAATTTGTAAAGTCAGAAAAGACACGTGTGGCACGTGTGAGGTGGGCTATAGTCAGATTTGTTTAGTTTGGTCCCCATTGAAACCTTGGCAGAGTTCTTAGTCGATTTTGTCAAACTGTTCGAACTTCTGTCGCAGAAACCCGTCAGACCATTGTTGGAGTGGGGAGCTCGTCGCAGCTCATCTTGTTGTTGCCTCTTCTCACCTGCATAATCACTTTTGTTTATTGTAGAGTAAGTTGAGCATACCTGAACCGGATGGGAAGTGCGGCAATGTCGTTGTTGTGTTGTTGGCAGAATCTGCGTGGAATGTAATTGTAGCCACTTTTTATGTGATTGCTTGCTATGTTGTTGTGTAGAGCTTTCATTAAGTTCTCCTAGATTTCTCTTTGAATGCGTTCTCACTAGGGCATGGAAGTCCCATTGTATTTGTGCTGATTTTTGAAAAGCCTCTTCGCCGGTCTTTATCGACAGAAGTGTTATCTCACAACTATGGGTACTGGGTGTGCTGTCTTCTGTGTTATTTTGGTCCTGTTGTTGAATTGAGATGGAGATCCCTCGAAGCTTTGGTAGGGATATATCTTTATGATAGTTGCTTCTTTTCAAGATGTAAGTCTGCTTTGAAATGCAGCATGATACCCCTTTAGTTAGCTGATTGGTTGAAACAGAGACTGTATAACTGTGTACCTCAGAAGGGTTCTATAGTGAAATTGTGCTGATCTTAGCCTATGTGGGATCAGGACCAATGTAAGGCTTAAGTATAAAACCATTGACTGGTTTCTCAAAGGATTTGCCATGTAGGTCTACCGAGAGAAATGTCCCTTGCTCATATGTATCCCATCACCTTGAATGGACCATCATACCTTAGTTTGAATTTACCTGGCATTTTGCCTAGTTTAGTGTTGAACATCAACACTAAGTCTCCTTTTTTGAAAAGCTTGAAATTTATATTTCTATTGATCCATGTTGCCCTCCTTTTCTAGATAATGTCAGCTTTATGGGAGCTGGCCAATCTATCCTCATCTAATTGTAAAAGTTGCTCCAACCTTGCATTGATGGAGTCTTCTGGGGAAAGTTTATTGTCAATTGCTACCCTGACACTTCATCATCGTCTCCACCACCACCCCTCCCAAAGCACTGTGCCATGCATCCCCCATCGCTCTCCCTGCTACTATGCCTGCTACTGTGTCGTGTCGAGCTAGTACGCTAGCCACTCGTAGCTAAAGAGTGCATGGGATTACGTGGACCACTCATAGCTAGAGAACCGAGTCTTGACTGCATAGGATTATGCTGATGGCTCTGCGAGACAGAAGGACCTCCTGATGGCATGGGGGAAGGGGCATAAGGTGGCATGCGGAAGGGGCATAAGACGGCATGGGGGAAGGGGAATAAGATGGCATGGGAGAAGGGCCTCGGCTGTGTAGTCGGCTAGGCTGTGCTGACTCGGCTGGGGTAATCTCAGCTAGTGTGGGGTGGTTTGGAGTCTGTAGTGCTAACTCTTGGGGGATGTTTAGAGTACCCATCATATACCCGTATAACTCCGCAGGACTAGGAGGGTGCCCTAAAAGGTTATATAAGTCCCTAAAAATAGACTCTCGGAGATTAGGTGAGCTTGAAGAGCTTCTTGGCCACATGATGAACTATAAAAAAGAAAAAAAGATGATTACTGATGAGCTGAGAAGAAAGAGGAAAGGAAGAAAAGATTACTATCGGAGCACGTCTATAGATGTGTTTGAGAAGCGCATCTATGTTTGCATATAACAGTGCATCTATAGACGTGGTTGTCTGTGTCTACAAACAGGCTATATGCATGTCTAGACGCACCTGTAGACGTGATTTTAGACGTGCTCTAAGATGCACTTATAGACGCGCTCCGACAGACAGACTTTTCTAAAAAGTAGAAAAGGACATGCGCCTGACACAAAAACGTAACACTAATACCAAAATCATGCGTTTCTTGGATATGAGAAAGTACAAATCCAAAGAGAGCAAACTTCCAAAAAAGATCAACTATAAAAAGACTTACCTTGGATAGAGGTATGGAAGCTTCTTCTCCTTTTTCAGAGTTGCTTCTCTTCCTTGTTCACCCTCTTCTTCTTTAAGCTTGGAAGTAAGTGTGGGTGCCTTCCTCTTAAGTGTAAGCTTGGAAGTAAGTGTGGGTACCTTTCTCTTAAGCGTCGAAACTATGGATCTGCTAATAGCAAAGCAAGCAAGCCGCGTGAAGTATAAGTAATGTGAAGAAAAGCAAAGCGATCGTGCTTAAAGCAGATTTAAAAACCGCATCTATAGGTGCGTCTAATAGCGTGTCTATACACGCATCTAAATACACAGAACAGATGCGGTTTTAGACGTGCTTATAGACGTGCACCACAGAATCGATAGATGTGGTTTTAGATGCGCTTGTAGATGCACACCACAGAACAGATAGACGCGGTTGTAGACGCACCACAGAGTTTAAAATTAAATATTTGAAGAAAAGCAAATTTTTTTGGGTTGTTTGTTTGTAAAATGTCTTCATCTTCAATAAGTAGCTCCAGTGAGGATGAATCCCTCTGTATCCACCATCGGGAAATGTGGTTGGAGCAAAAAATCAAATGTATGTGTGATCGATGTTAAGGAAACATGTATCGTGCATGCAGGATTACACTCAATCACATCTCAAAGTATGGAGAATAGGATGCAACCGTAAACATGGTAAGTGTAAAGAGTTAAGGTTGATTGAGATACCTATGAGTGTTCATATGTCTGAGTTATGATCCCGTTTTAATTTGATACAGGATGCAGTGCCACACTCGCATATGTTGCCCTATGCTCGCTATGAGGAGGTGAAGCATCGGCGATATGAGGTGGGATCTTTAGGAGGGACCGTTACGGATGCATGGAGTGATGGTGATAGTAGCCCTCTGCCATTAACTCATGAAGCCATGGAGGAGGAGGTGCTTCATGATATGGTGCGGGATTTATATGTCCATCAAGGGAGGGATGATAGCATGGAGCAGGATGATCTTTTTACTGCAGCAGCGACTCCACTGTTTGAGGGGTGCACATTCTTTGTTCTACGTGCCTCCCTCGAGTTACTAAACTTGCAAACCATGCTAGTGGGTCAATTACTCGAATGCTTTTCCTCATTTATGGTCTTCACGTGCAGGCTATTGTGTAAAATGCTTCCAAGGGAGAATAAATTACCGACCTCAAGAGATATGGCAAGGCAACATGTGACCTCTCTTGGAGGATTAGATTACAAGCGCATCCATGCATGTGTCAACGATTGTCTTTTGTTTCGTGGACTACATAAGGATGCAAGAGAGTGCCCTACTTGTGGAGAGGTAAGATATAGAGCAGATCTCAAAACTTTGGATGTGCCTCGTAAGGTTCTGCGACATTTTCCCATAATCCCTCGCATCCAACATATGTTCAAGTGCAAATCCATTGCAGAGCTCATGTCATGGCATTCCTCCCATCGATCAACCGATGGCAAGTGGAGAACTCCCGCAGACTCTCCTGCGGTGGAAGCATATTGAAGACACATGGCCAAGCTTCAAGGAAGAACCTAGGAGCTCGAGACTTGGATTGGGTATGGATGGTGTGAACCCATTTGGTCTCAAAAGCACCTCTTACAGTGTATGGCCACTGATATTAGTAAATTATAATCTTCCACCCTCTATGGCTATTAAGAAAGGACATGTTATGCTATCCCTTCTAATTCCAGGGTAACATAAAGTCAAAAGTCCTGATGTTTATTTGGAGCCTTTGATTGACGAGCTAGAGATACTTTGGAGAGGTATCAAGGTGCATGATGTGAGCAGGCCTCCCTCGTCACGAGACTTCAACTACAAAGCACTCTTGATGTGGACGATGCATGACTTCCCAGGCTATGCCGAGTGTTCAGATAAGCATTGCACTTCTAATTATGAATAGGCAAAGGATGTGGCACCCTAAACCCACCTTCAACTCTTAATTACGTCTATTGTTCAGGTCTCACTACATCGGTTTACCATGCATGTCCTGTTTGTGGTCCTTCGCTAGTTGCTCATTGGTAGACGCATTGAATAAGGTCATCTATGAGAATCACCATCGATTTCTCCCACCTGATCATCCTAGATATGTTGCCCCTTGGAATAAAGTCCTCCCACAATCACTCATCGTAGGAGATTGGATGAGAATTTGGGACGGTTCCATGGCTCCTCCACCACTTGGCATGAGTCGGTAAGGGTTTGTAACTATTGTGTGCTATATTGGTTGGAAATAAAGATTGCCTGCTAATGATGATGGCGGCGGACAGTCACGGTTGCTTGATTACGGGGAGTTCTTGCTTTTGGTAGAAAGGGACATCAAGAAGAAAAACCAATGATATGTCAAGAAGAGGGGGTTTCTATTTTCCGAGCAAAAACCCCCAGACAAAAGGTAAGAGGGGTCAAAATATATAGGCTCAAGTCATTTTTAGGGAGCCAAAAAATCCAAATTATTTCAAGGAATATGTAAGTAAATATGAAATACTGATAAATAGATATAGATATAAATATACCTTTATATAATATGCATATATAATGTCCAAGTGGTGACTTATTTTATCTTTCAAAAATCCTTTCTTTTCCTTTCACCATTGGTTGGATCATGAAATTTTGAGCAAATATCTTCTTTACAGTTCCTCAAGATGACCTAAGAAAATAATATAATACTTTTTTAATAGACCCTCTAAGTGTATTTTTCCAGAGGAATATGGTTTGAAGAGCTTGCCCCAACCCTATTCCGCTGGCGGAATACCCTTGGAGAGCCTACACAGAAGGGTCATAACTTTTGCTCCTTATCTCAGATTGAGGAGCTGTAAAAAGGAAAAATGTTTAAAATTTCATGATCTTTGCAAAGATAGGCTTGAAATTACACTTATTATAGTTATAAAAGAGAAAAAGGGAAAATTTCAAGATGTATATGAGAGTTACAAATTCTCCCTAATTCATATTATGGTAGCAAGGAGTTCAGTAGAGACCACATTTCCTTAAAAGTACTTAGGTTTGGAGAATTGGGAATATTTTGAAAATCCATTCCTTGCCTTCCCATATTTGATAATGTATTAGAGATTAATTTATGATCGATTATAATGGCCTCAAGTATGAGGTTTCCAATATCTTTTTCCTACTCATCCAAAGAATATGGTATACATTGTTATATGAGAGCTTCAAATATGGGATTGCTAAAGATTAGGGAAACTCTTTTAAATTGATTTAATTACCATAATACTCAAAAGAGAGTATGGTAGGGAGGTATTTATAGGAGTTTCTAAAGTGTTCACTATTTGTTCATATATAGATGATGTTCTCTAAAAGGAGGGTTATAATGAAAAATAAGTCAGTATATGGTTCCATAAATGAGAAATTAAGAAAGAATTGTATCTTCCTTTGAGAAATATACAAGCATGGTTGGTGTCAAAAACTATTGCTCGGACTTTTTTGCTCGTAGGTTTTGCTCGAAAAGTGTGCACATCCGTCAAGAAGAAAGATTGTTTGTGCGTGATGAAGAAACGGTTAGCATGAAAGAAGGAAGGCCACACGACTTCAGTATTGTTGTCCTCATTGCCATTTTCGAGCGAGTTTGGAGCATCTCGATCGGAATGAAAAGTGTGAAACTGTGTCCTACAAGGATTGATGGCCTATCAATCATCAAGAAATGGAAGCCCACAAATAAAGATCCTAAATAAGGTTAACGAGAGCAGAAGATGGAGTTTTGGTGGTGGTCTGCTGCATGAAGGTTTTTATTGATGATTGAAGTGACGAGATTGATCAACAATCCCAATTATTATTCTAAGTCAAAAGGTTTCAACTTGCAATTCCAGGGGTTCAAATTCCAATCAAAGCATCAAATCTGAGATGAATTCCAACTTGATGTTGTCAAAAGGATGAGACGATTGTTGGGGAATTCTTGATGGAAATTTTGCGGCTAGTCCATTTGTCTCATGCGGCTTTTGCAATTGCTAACCTATGTGCATTGTCAATTGATTGATGAAGGAAATCTATGTGGATTTATTCGGGTCATCTTTCTTGAAGGACCACTACAAATTTTCCTATGTGCACAGATCATTTGCGCCAAATTATGTCCATGCCAATAGTTGTGCTTGCATCTCCTGGTTCTTGTCAATATGATAGATCCAGGTCTTTACATAAATGTTCTAATAGAAGCACAAATGAGGAATGTAGGCAAAAAGATACAGCCGTTTGTGAAGAAAGGATGCCTTATATAGAGTTCTGTAAATGCAAACAAACCGAGAAGGATGATTCAATCCCAATCTCCTAGCAACCATGACGAGAAAGTGTTCTATTACAACCAGAGAAAGATAACAGTAGAATTTGTGCAAAAGATCAATGGATAAGCGCCTACGAGCATATTTTTGATGCAATATTATTAAGGAGATCGGATTCTTTCCAACATCAAGAACTCCAAGTTGGTCTCTCTTATAAAGCATGAATTGATTTTAGCAATGGCCAAATTGGGGTGGTTCAAAAGAGTGCCAGGGAGTTGCTATTCTAACCTATGTATATTCTTCTCAGTTATCAAGTCTTTAGGACTGTCAATTGAATCAAAATACTTTCAAAGTGGACATAAGCCGAGCCTTTAGGGAGTACACTCTAATAACCAAATTAGAGAAGAACGGCTCTCGAGTTTATCATCAAATGGATCCTTCAAAATGGCTATGTGCTTGTGCGAAAATTGGCCATTTCTTAAAGGGCAAAAAGCACTAAATACTTGCAGCCAAGGTAAAGCAACAAATAATTGTTGAAAGGTAGCATTGGAGGAAAGGATTGTGCAAGTTTATCATGAATCCATGGAGGCAAGGCTTGAATATGAGAGTTGCAGATTTGATTACCCATCATAAAATGGGAGCCTTGATCAAAGCTTTTGGTTGGTATCTAAAGATGATGCAATTTTTGTTGAGTTCCGAATCTTTGAATGAGATTGCAACTCTGTTCTACATGCAAATTTGAACCTAATAGGCGCAATTATCCAATTTCGAATCTAAAAGTCTATCTATAGTTTGGAAGCTTCAACAAGCTGCAAACTCAGTCAAAAAGTCTTCAATTCTCAATTTTTGGGCTAACCAACAATCAAGTACAATCCGTTTGCAAAATTCTAAAGCCCGAACAGTTTCATGCATATATGGAAGGTACATTTATCTATTTCTTTTCTGATTCATTTGGGCAAAAAAGTTTGATTCATTTGGGCAAAAAAGTTTTTGATTTCTAATCATGGAAAAGTCTAAGAAGAAGAGTCTCAGCAAGCAATGTCATTTATGTGGAAGTGTTGATCATGGTCCAAAAGATTGCTATATGTATCTGTGCAAGCATTGCAAACAACCAGGTCATCAAAGGAAGTATTGCATTGATCTTTTGGAGCAAAAGTTCTATAAAATATTTCTAGCTTTATGTGAAAAAAAGCAATCCGAAAAGTCACAAAGCTCTTGGATAAGCTTTCAGAATATTCAGTTTTGCTTGATAATGCAAAGGATTGGTATGCAAAATTTCGTAAAGATGATTGCAAATCTTTTCGATATATTGCTGATATCTTGGAACTTCAAGAAAGAGTTCAAATTTTGCAATCCGAGGAAGATGATGATTTTTATTCCAATTTAGATTCTGAAGATGGTTCCAAAGATGAGCAAGGTATTTGTTGTGTTTATTCAATATTTCAATTTCTAATCAAATTACAAATGTTTCAAAATCAAATCAGATCAAAAAGTCATTTCAAACAGTCCGAAAGCAGTTTCAGACATTCCGAAAGCAAGTATGGACAACCAAAGAAGTCAAGTATGTGTGAGGATTATCCAATTCCAATCAGTTCTGGATTTTTTCATAGACAAATGGAGCAACGTGATAAAGATGATTGCTTTTTGACAAAGAATGATGAGAATATTGAAGATTCATGCTATGCATTTGCACCAACTTTTGCTATTGATGTGATGTGGAAGCAAGGGAAGATAAATCTGAATGCATTCTTTAAGGAGCCTGACTATAGAAGCCTTTACAACAAAGAAGGTTTGGGATATGTTTCTAATTCTGAAGCAAGTCAAAGCAATAAAGTTGATATTGTTTTTCATAGTTATGCAATTGATTATTTGAAGATCTCATCGTTTGTGAGTGATGATGATGATGGAGCTCTTGAGGAGTATGCAAAAAGCTCAAGTATGAATGTTTTTTATGTGTTCAATGAGCAAATAGATAAAAAACCAAAGATAAAAGATTACCAAAGGTTTGATGCCAATGTTGAAGATAATGGTTCATCTCATGATGTGTTTGAGGCTGATGTTCCTATTGATGAGTATATGTGTCAAAAAGGTGTACTTATTCAGCAAGTTCTATTGTCCTTTGATGATGAGTATGCCTTGTTGGAAGAATATGTTCAAGCACAAAGACAACCAGAAGGAGTTGAGAAGGTAGTGATGCGAGGAGGAGAAGAAGAAGAGCAACCCGAGAGCCAAAGAAGCCAAGAAGAGCCCTCTCTATTTCTAAACTTCACACTAAAAAGACGCGATGGTTTGCAAGATGCTGATGTACTTGAATCCATAAGAGGTATGGCACAATGCATGATGCTAATGACTTTATTTGCAAATTGTCAAGCATGGATGAGGTGTTATGCTTCAATGATAAGCATATGAATGAAGAGAATGAAGTGCTCGATCATTTCCTACTTTCTCTTGAAGATGAAGATGATCTATCTAATCAGGTTCATGCTTTAGTGGATACACACACTATGCAAGAAAGATAGGAATCATGTAGTCCATGTCTATGTCAGGAGGCAAATTCAGCTTTCATTTTGAGTAACCTAAAGATGGATTCTTCTCAAGTGGTATTAGGTATTCCAAGACAAATGTATGGACAAAAATGTCATCAACTTGGATTGTATTTTGAATATCAATTGGGTATGTTTCAGTCTATGTCAAAATGTAGACCTAGTTGGGAGCAACAGTGCAGTCTACCAGTTGGCAGTTTTGAGGAGTTTCAAAATCAGGTCAAATGGACTTATTTGGCTGATGTTAGATGGCTGAGAGTTAGTCATGCATATGGTTTATACCCACCTAAAACAATTTTTGATTTGGATAAGTCTGACCCATTCATCCGAGTATGTTTCTTCAACAAGAGAGTTGATTTTTTGTAGTCCACAAGTGACAATGCATGGCAAAGTGATGATCCAATTGAGGGTGAGGTAAACAATGAAAAGAAGTCAGATGAAGATAAATCCAAAGACCAACTCTTTCAAGATTTCAAAATCCAAATAAGTTCAATTCAATCATTGGGTGAAGAAAATGGTAAGGACAATGTTCCAAAGGGATCCTTTTACTGAGTTTGAGGATGAATTCTATGATGCAAAAGATGATATTATGCAATTAGAATTCAGTTTACATTCAGATTTGAATGATGGTATGGTTTTCAGCCTTTGGCAAGATGCAAGTGCAAGAGCACAATGTGAAAAATCAAATGCAACAAAAACAAAAACAAAATCAAAAAATAGGAATGTTGATGTTGATGTTGATGATGAAGAAATGCAAAAGGTGCAAGATGAGGGTAAGTGCAAGAGCACAAACCGGATCCAAAAGAGCCCAAAAAGAAGCCAGAAGAGACCAGAGGAGTTTTAAAATCACCTCTACTTCATACCACAAATATGCAAACACTTGGCAAGTGTTCAAGGTCAAAATATACAGCAAATGAAAGCTTGGAATCATGCAAAACAACAAACAGAAATTCAGCAAACAGTTTGGAAGTATGTCCGACAACAAAAAGCAGTTTTGGCATGTTTCATATAGTCCAAAAGTCTGATTATCAATCTGATTTCAAAGAGAGGAATTTTAGAAAGTCTAAATAACAGAAAAGCAGTAATTTTTGTGTTCTTTAATTCAACATATGTTATTCAAATAGTCCTGATAATTCAGTCCAAAATTCTAAATGTTCGAATGTGGTGGATTTCATTTCGAAATCAAAATTTAGTCATTGAAATCAATGAAATTCAAAATTCATATTTTCAATGGTGGTTTTATGAATGGAATTTAATTCAGATTTTTCAAAGGCAAATGAATGATTTCTTTGAAGACTCTACACTGACATATGTTGCAGATGCTGGAGCTTCATCAACGCATTGTTATTTGCTTGGTCGGAGCAATATATCCATTCTGTGTCTGTGGAATGTGAACATACTTATTCATGCATGGTTCTATTTATTCATTTTGTATGACCTCGCATGGATGACATTATATTTTATGGGTTCCCAGCCCTGGCATGTTGCCATAAAATAGTAGCACTATATTTACACTCACATAATGATGATATGCACTATAGCTTACCTTTACTTTACTGCATAATAATCTCTTTCTTTTGGAGATTAGTGGACAGCTATGTATGGGGGTGGTTTGAACCTTGGTACTGCACCAAGCTCTTCACTCTACTAACCACATGGTCTTGGATAGATGTGATGTTTACATCATGAACAGGGTCTACTAACTTCCATTAGAATGAACCTAAAAATAAATCGGTGGGTTCGAGTTTTGGAATTTTTCAAATTCCAACCACTAGGTGTGCTAGTGTGAGGGGATAACTAGGCACCTAGAATAGTCACATGGGGGGATGTGAAGGGGTGTGAATGGACCCTTGAGGTTCCAACTATCCATAACTTCCCTTAGTCTTCTATCTTGAGGTACTTAATCATGGATAGCACGTATGCAGAATTACAATGATTCCTCTACTTGTATTTCTGAGTTTCTGAAATTTTGTTCCAATTTTGAAGTTCTGAATGAGGAAAGATTGTTTATCACATTTGAGTTCCTATAATCTAATATGTAGAATTATGGAATAAGTCCCTACTCGTTACAACACGCAAGCGTTGATGAGCCTATAACTCAAACCTCCCAAACTGGTCTAGAGGAGCTTATTACCTAGGAGCCTATTACTACAAAAAGAAGAGGCTCAAAAGAATCTTGAGACAAGTTAGAATAGATGAAATTCCATGTAAAACAAATGTTGGAATCAAGCAATCGCTTTTTCACTCTCATTAATGTAAGAAAATAATACAACATCTGTGCTTAATAGATAATAGGATCTCGTACGCAAGAGAGAAAACAAGATAGTATGGAGAATCAAAATTTTGATTACTATAGAACTGATACAATAGATGGCGCTGCCTCCCAACCGTGTGCTCCTGTGAAAGAAGCTTCGATGGCATGCTAGAAACAATAGAAGATGGAGGTTGAATGCTAAGGAATAAGGATTGCTGTAGCCAGTGATGAAATGGGCTTCACGGGCTTGCTCTTATATAGCCACCAGTCGTAGTCGGTTAGGCTCAATTGGGTGGCCGATCTAGTCCGCCCAAAACGGTCGACTGGGGTCAGTCCTGAAATAGGCCACCGACCATACGATAGAACTGGTGCGCAAAACAGAGCAACTAACCTACGGTCTCTGTTCGGCCCACAGCCATCTGGGATCATCTGAGGCTCCAAACGGGCCCCATAATCCAAGAATGGGCTGCCTCGGGAAATGCTCCGTCTACCCTCAGTGCGGTCAGTCAAGGGATGCCTTCCCACACTTGCATGTAGCCTAGTTGACAGTGTGCCAACTCTATCTGAAGCCATCCAACCATCAGGCCACACATGGCCCCCATCTAGTGTCGAAACCAAGACCTACCGGATAATCGAGCTACTCAAATGCCTTATCCTCATATGGGGGGCTTACAAATAGAGTTAGCTGGTTCTCGTGTAGTCACATGAGAGTGGAGCATTGATATCTAACAATTGATGTGTATCAACATTGTTTATGAGTTTGTCTTTATACAAAGGTATATTTCTATACCAACAAAATGTGACAACATGTCTTCTATTGATGTTCTTAGGAATCTAATTACTCTATAGAATTGAATGTTCATCTATTTGATGAATCATAGAAATTATAGAACTCATTATATGTACTGTGGAATGCTCATCTATTTGATGAATCATAGAAAGTATAGAACTCATTAAATGTACTTTGTTTTGAAACGTACCTTAATCATAAGATTATTCATAGCAAGTATAATATTTTTTTTGAAAGATAGCTTTAAAAACCATAGAAGCACAACCTTCATCATTTTAACTTTTCATTGGTCCAATTTTGAAATTAGACTTGAATAGTGTCCTTAATGTTAAGTGCATTTTAAGGCTCACTCCTAGTAGAAAGTACTCAACCTATCAGAATCTATTTTTGGCTACTATTTTAAAACCCTTCCTTGCTACACAATTCTTCTACTATGGCACTCATTTCTCAAGGCTATAGCTTCTAACGTTCCCATACAATGCACTAAGGTTTATGGAATGACATATTTCACGAAATGCATTAAATAAAGTCCAAGTGATCTCATTAAGTAAATTCTTCAACACTTTATCATGAATAATGTATAAAGTCTAAGATAGATAGATTTGTAAATGTACTTTCTGTAAAGTTTGGTACAGTGTCTTAACTAGCACTATATCCCATTTTGAATAGAAACATTTTTTAAATGGTTTTTATTCCTTTCCAAGTTTGACATGTTGGTTTAGAATCTCAACTACCACTATATCCCATTTTGGATAGTGTGTTATAGTTGTGACATATTATGCTTAATCATGCTCCCTATTGTTTGTGTCTCAATTGGCACCCTATCTATGCTATTTATCCCTATTTAACCATGCTCACTATTGTTTGTGGCTTAATTGGCACTTTATCTACTCAATTGGTATCTCAGTAGCATTGGATCCCATTTTGGATAATGTGTTATAGTTGTGACACATTATGCTTTATTAATGCTTCCTATTCTTTGTGTCTCGATTGGCACCCTATCTACTCTAATCTATTTTGGATAGTGTGCTACATCCTTGACATGGTGTGCTTTGTTTGACATATTTTTGTGCCATTCATGGTCTTAGGCTAGCACTTTATCTTATTTAAGATAGTGCTCTATAGCTTTGAGATAATCATGTCTGATTTAATGTACATTTCATGATCTCAAAGTAGGACTAGCACCCTATTTATGGAAGTGTTTCGTTGATATGACTTAAATTCTTAAGTTGCTACTCTTCCCTATTAAATTTTGGGTAGTATAATATAGACCTAAAATGTTGTGATCAGGTGTGTTGAAGTTTGACACTCACCTTAAGGAAAGATAATGTGTTAAAACCAAGATTTAGAATTTAAAGTATTTTAAAATCAAATTTGTAGTTGGCACTTTATCTTTTTATGCAATGATGTACGTTACAACAAAGGAATGTATCCTCAATTCTCTATCTTAAGGGAAGATAGAGTGTGTGAACCTTTGCAAATATATGTATTTGCTACACACATGCACTTCAGATAGGATAGGTCTTAGCATGGCTTGAAAAGTTCTAGCCAACTAAAGGTGCAAATTTTAAAAAGATTATAGATTGGGTAGCCAACATATGATAGAATACATGTAGGCTAGGACATATATGAGCGATTTTCATAGAGCATCACAAAATATAAATCAAAAGTGAAAAATATTGTGTGGCATGTGAACAAGTGTGATGTTCTCATATTTGAGTCAGAAATGACTTTGGAACATATACACATACAGTGATGTGGATACACATTTCTTTTTCCTATGTGTGATTTTCGTTCTATAGAAAAATGAGAGCTCATTTTGGGGCCCATTTCTCTTTTTTTTTGCTTCAAAAATGGATAATATCAAAAAGCAAACTGTGTTCTAAGAAGACGTGCATTCAATAAGGATACCTGACCTACTTTATTATATCTGACATAGCGTACAAATTTTGGTGTTTTTAACTCACCGAACACATCTGGAGCAAGCCAAAACCTCCAAAACGGAATCGAAAATGTTGAAAACGAACAATTGAAAGCCCAACAAAAAAAGTGTACAACAGAATGCAAATTGATAGGTTGGGGGCCATCAAAAACACTGAAAACGGACAACCTGAGGCCCGGAAAAGGCCAAAAAGGCTCGGGAAAAAAAGTGTACAACAGAATGCAATTTGACGAGTTGGATGGTCAAAGTGTTCCCAACCCGTGAAATCGCATTCTATTGTACACTTTTTTTCTCAGGCCTTTTTGACCTTTTTTGGGTCTCCGGTTTTCTATTTTTGCAACCATTTTGAGGGTTTTGGCCCCCTTGGAATGCATCAGTGAGATTCGAAACACCAAATTCTACACCCTGCTAGATATAATGAAGTAGCTCAGATGTCCTCATTGTATGCAAGCTCGACGGTCTTTCTTTTTTCTCCTTTTTTTTATCTTTTCCAATATTACATTGGCCCTTATTTGATTGGTGGAGGGCTATTTTCCTTCTGGGCTAAAAGGCCCCAAAAAGAGCTTTGGTCTTTTCTAATGGGGGCTATAGCAACAGGCATCACATTTGTATTTTATTAAAAAAACTTACAACGATGAGCTTTGTTGAATTTAAATAATGCTATTAAGCAACACAAAGTCATATTTGTATTACAATGCGGCTAGGGCCTTGCTAGGGGTTGAACTCATGCACACTCACACGCACCCACTTATCCTAACCACCAGGCTAGGATCCCATTGGTAGCACAAAGTCATATTGCCTAAGGAATAAGTTTTTAAAATTAAATGTACATTACAATGTAAATTTTAAAGTTCCTCACTAGTAATATCCCAAAAGAAGTTAGTAAGTTAAATAAAGGGTTACCTAAAACATATAATTAAGTAGAATTTTTGTTGTAGTGTTTTAACGCTATTGCAAGCCATTACCCATACTTTTTTGAGTTTAGTCTCCCGTGATTATAAATCTCAATTTCTCTCCCAAACTCCCAATTTCTAAGATTGTACAACAATATGTTCTCTACATGTCTATTCCCTTACCTTTTACCTCCGAACCTCTTGTCCCTTCCAAATCAAGATCTCTTATCAAATTTTTATGGCTTATTTCATAAAGCAATGCTTACAAAGGGAATTGTAAGATTTTTTAAAATACTGAGCAGAAATTTACTTGAAATAGAAGACATTTATAGTCGTCCTCAACCTATGCAACCACCAATCCATAGTTCTTCTTCTCCCTAAGTTCAATCTCCCATCATACTATGACTTGTACTAATATCTAGTCAACAACACATTCATCGATTACCAAAATAACCAAGGTGATCCCTCTCCTAACTTTCTTCATGATGTTATCCAAAAATGTCAATAGAGATAGGTGTGGTTCCTTTATACTAGTGAATGACCTTACTCAAAGTAGACGGATCATGAATTCCTTGATTTATACATATCACATATCCATTTGCATTAGAAGAAAAGACAAAATCATATTATCATTTAGCTATATCAATCTTTTATTTAAATACACAATTAGTTTACTCCATGGGAGTTGAATTTCAATCTTTAATTTCAAGAAGCAAAGGTATTATTTAAATATGAAAAAGACGTGGCTCTATATGGTGTCACAAGATGGTAGAGATTGGAATGTATGGTCTTGCTAGCCTCAATGTTGTAAGGCCAAATGTATACTTTGGCTTTATCTAATTTTATATTAGTGGAAGCATAATTAAGGTCATGTGAGACTACAAGTTATGCATGCATGCATGCATGTATGTGTGCGCACGCGCATGCAGGTAGGCATGTACGTTGTATGTACATGTTTATGTATGTATGCACTTGCTTCATTTGTATGTACATATATGTTTGCACATAGTAATTTCTATGTAAGTATGTATCTTTATGTTTTCCATGAGAAAATATGATGGTGACAAACTCATAGAAGAAACATATATTAACTCTATAAGCCTATTTGAATATATACGTCAACCCCACTTGGGAGCTACCAACTGAGAAGGACAAGGGGACTTAACACTAGTAGCAATATAAGTGAGAGAGGAATGCAAAGGATAGCGAATGCAATGGGAAAAGGGAAGGGATACCACAGGGATTAGGTAAACCCAACAAGGGTAGGCAACATATATGCTATTCTTCGAGAGACAACTCTTTAGACAAACCGAGTAAGAAAGAGCACATGCTACTATTGCGATCAACCTAGATATCTTGAGGGCGAGATTGGAAGAAGAAGCAAGCAAATCAAAAAAAGGAGGAGAAGCTCAAGAAGACAAATCAAATTTAGTTAATTTGGTAAAGAAGAATTAGATTCACATTTTTATCTACCTACCTACATGCCTCTATGTGTGTGTGTGTGTGTGTGTGTAGAGAGAGAGAGAGAGAGAGAGAGAGAGAGAGAGAGAGATGAATTCAAGAACATGTCACAATGTATCCTCTTAAAAACTAAATCCATACTACATTTTCAATCTCACGATAGTCACTCACAAGCTTGAGTGATACATACATACACATACATACATACATATACATATGTATGTGGATATGTATGTATGTATGTATTTGTATGTGTGTGTGTGTGTGTACACACACATATATGTATGTATGTATGTATGTATGTATGTATGTATGTATCGAGAGATGTATTGTATGTATGTGTGTATGCACACACCCTTTTTTTTTTTTGTAATACTTTACATTACTACATGGGAAACCTCACATGAGGTAAAAAACCACCATGAAGTACAAAAAAGAAAAGTACGAAAGCAACACCTATCTAGAAGATATATGAGATGGAGCACGTGCATGTGTGCACACAGACATGTATATAGATGAATTCAAGAACATGCCACAACTCATCCTCTAAAAATGACAAACACAATGCAATTTCAATCTCACGAGTTCAAACTCAACCATGACAAAGGCTAGCACTAGGGAGAAGACTAATCAAAAAGTAGTCCAAGTTCTCTTCATTCAAGCTACAACCGTTTGTGAAGATTGTAATGATTTCATTTTAGTCTCTCCTAAACGAGCATCTATAAGTAAAAAATGCTTAGACAATCTAGCAGATAGGATAGTGCACTGCTTTAAATAGATAAACTTTATCACAATATTAACAATCCACAACATGAATGAAAACTTCACAAAGTAAAAATTGAATATCCACTAAGACGATGGGAATATATACCCAAATGAATCCAAGAACATGCCCAAACTCATCCTTTAAAAATACAACACAATGTGCAATTTCAAATTCATGGTGATAGTTTCTAAATGAAGAAACAATATGGATACTTTCTTCCTATCCTCCTTTTTAAGAATATTTTAATTAGGGTTAAGAGCCAAAATATACTCATTCATGGATACAATAGCAAAGAAGAACAAGGAAATACCTTGTTCCAAAAGGAGAAGCCTATGTGAGCTAAGGCATGACTCTCAAAGTCGAGCATGCACCTCTACTATTTCAAAGATTCATGGACAAAACCTTCCAAAGATTTTATGAATGGCTTCTTAGCCATTTTCCTATGACTTGGTGCTTCTAAGTTTCTCTTCCCCAAGGAGTCATGAAGCTATGCTACATGTCAAATGCCTGCTTACTAAATGGTGGAGAGCACTTCTTACACTTTACCTCACGTATCAAAGATTACCACGATCTTGGAAAATTCAAATTAGTATTCATATGGGAGGACCCAAATTAACCTAAGGCTTAATGGATGATCAAATTCTCTTAAAGCCTCAACCGCACCACCTTTCATCTTCCTCTGGAAGCTTTTGCCTCCCCGTATAAACTCCCTCATCGCCCTTCATCTCCTTCACTCTACACCCCCCTCCTCTCTCTCTCTCTCTCTCTCTCTCTCACCATCATTCTTGCTACATCCCTTGTTCTCATGCACACTCTCAGTTCTTCTACCATCTCTCTCTATCTCCCTCACTATCACACACTCTATCTCTCAGTTCGCCTCTCTCTATCTCTCACAATTCATCTATCGCCTCACAATTCGTCTATCGCCTCACAATTCGTCGCCTCACAATTCGTCTATCGCCTCTCGCACAAAATGATAATAAAGCAATGCAAACTAGACCTCTGCAAACTGACCATCCCCACTTCTATAACAACAATATAACGTGATGGAGTTTTCTGTATACCTATAAATTTTCTTGTGAAATTTAGGAACATTGTGTAATTGATTAGATGTTAAAAGCTTGACAAGTTTAGAAGATATGAACTTTTGTTAGAAGTAGCCATTAGTATTATAAATCCTCTCCTACCAAATTCAATTAATTAATTAGTGTGAATACCTTTGTTCAAACACAAAATAATAAAACCTTTACACCCTTTCATAATTTTTTAAGGACTAGGAAAGCATTGTGAGGATGACAATTTATGGTCTCTCCAACTATAGGCTTGATAGGATTTGCAAAATTCACGTTTCAAAGTTGAGAAAAACTATTGACCCAAGGAACTAGTGTCTATTAACCATGCAAATTTTTTATCTAAAACCCTACAACACAAATACAAAGGATAGATTTATATGGCCAATAATCTCTTTTTCAATACTTCAACAATCTTATTTCTTGGACACTTTAATTTTCGTCACCTAAGCCTTGCCATAACAAAGAGATGCCTACTTTACAATTCCTTCCAAGAACTTTAAGCTTCATCCTCTCTAGTTGTTTAGCTCTATGATTTTATAATTGCCTCTTTATTGTTGGCTATGATGATGTTTACCTCTATGATTTTATAATTGCTATCCTTATGGATTTCAACTAGTGACCCATCATTACATTTGGCATCTATCAAGTGCTAAACTATTTCTATATTAGACCAACATAGTCCAAATAGAAATAAGCACATTTAACACCCTTACACAAGAATTTAGAAAGGTTTTTTTGGCAAACATACCACCACATATGCATGTCTCCATTCCTACACATTCAAAAGTAAAGAAGATACCAACCTCAAGAAATTATCGACAAAGAACACCATCCTAAGCAATCTTAGAACAAGATCTCATCTAGTTGAAATGAGCTACTAATCAAATGTCTAGATGTACACCCTCTCGAGTGATAATTAAGCACCCGAGACCATACATGCTTCCTATACCCTAGGGCCTAAGCTTTATACAGCATGACAAGTATTGAACCTGTGCTTTGCATGAACAAAGATGCACGACCGTCCTCAACCAATCCTAGATCTTCCCTCAGGCAACCTGCAGAATGATCGATTTTTAATCAATTCACCTTACATACTTGGATTGGCTTGCTATCTTAACTCATTGCTGTGAGATCTTCCATCTCCTCCTTTCATTCGAGTGCCCTTCCATCTCCTCCTTCCTCCCAAAGTTGAACTTCCATCTCCTCAATTCCATTGACCTTCTGTCTCCTCCTTCCCCCTAAAGCTGCCTCGTCTTTCCACCTCCTTCCCACTCAGAGCCTACCTCTCGTCTTTCCACCTCCTAAGAGCTCCTTCTTTATGACACGTGGCAAGCTCTTCTCCTTCAAGCTGCCACTTGTCCTCTCTCTTTTTTTCTCATGTCCGTGGTTAATAGGTTAAAGATAATGATTGGTTGTTAGCACTATCGTTGAACCAGTGCTGATAGAAACGTTTAGACTTTCCCTTAAGGCTTCTAGTTCTACTCCGAAATGGTTATATCTTGTCATATTCTTTTTGTGTTGCAACGCCTGCCTTCAAATTTCTGTGCGCTTTTTGTTTGAGTGTAGCGTCCCTTTGATTTTTAAAAGGGCATTGCTCCGTTCCTCCTTTCTCATTGACAAATACTTGCAGTTAAGTGATAATCTTCTAGGGAAGGTTGCGGGTACGCCATTGAGGCATGGTTCATGTCTAGAGTTTCTACTTTGAACCAACCAAAGAGGTGACTGAACATGCCAAATCCCTCAAATAAGAGTTGGGAACGAACACATTCAGGAATCAGTATCACATGTTCACAAAAATTCATAATCTAGCAGTGCTTTGTACAAAGACTAAGAAGTGCTTTTAAAATGCAGCTCGATTACCAATTATATGATCACATAGAAAGCCGCGGACATCAGAATCAACCTGCATGCAGACAGAGAAGGAGAAAAACCAGAAGCACAACTAGTTGGAACTATACAGAAGTAAAGCAATTAGACGGCTGCCTTACATAACCTTATGCGAAAACTATTAACATGAAAACGTCTAAGCTCATATGGGTTTTGCTTCTATCAAAGGTTTTTCTATAATGACAGCCTCAGGCAGCATCGCCCCATAGTATGATGATTAAAAAACTATGCTAGCATCCTTTGCTACAAAAACTTTCCATAACTACAGACTTCTGCAGTGCTTGGAAAACAGAGGAAAAACAGTATGATTGCACCTCAGGTCGCCTTATGTATGTTTGCCTGTCACGAGATGCTTTAGATTAATGGTAACCTAAAGGTGCAGGCGCTTGATTAAGGGCTTTTCCTTCTTCGTGAATATCCTGCATAACAACCCAAAACAAGGAACAAGTCAAATTTCAAAAAAATTTGAGTTCTACCGTGAAATATTCTGTTGACAGTGTTGAGATCAGTCCATGCAACCTTCTCTTTGCACCTTGCTTGACAAGAAATAGAAACTGTTGAGAACTGTGAAGATTGTGAGCAAACAGTTTTATAGAGTTGATGCATTTGATGAAATACAAGACTGTTGAACATTTAAGCATTTCGAGCAAACAGTTTGTTAGTTTGATAAGCGTATGCCGGTTGTCCTTTTGCGTGTTTACTGCTCAAAAGATCCATTCAATCAGACAATTTCTGCTTATGATTAGATGACTCCCTCCCATTCTGCTTATCCACTGACATACTGGCCTTACCGCTGCAAAGTGATTGACGTCTCGATGATGCGCTTCATCCGCCCTCACTACCATCACCACGTCCCTAATCTTTGCATCCTTAGGTAGTCTCCAATAGTCAATGGCTATTGCAGGTGCAGGAATGTTAGGCAAGTGCCCATTGTCGATCTCTTTCAGGTATTCTGTGTAGGAATAGATGGCTTCCTCCTCCAGATATCCAGTGATTCGATGTGCCAGACGCGGAGAAATGAGATAAAGCACGAAATACGCGTTAAAGAATATCCCCTGCACAGTAAACACTAGCGCACGCTCATACCAATGCGGCTTTGCTACTTCCATGAAGGTCATGAGGTGCATCCGCTCGTTTTCGGCTTCCTCCAGGAGGGCTTTGATCCATCCTCCGCTGTGTTCGAACCTCCTAAGCGATCTTAAGTGGAGTAGCATACCTCCCACCATTCCAGGGACTGCAGCTACTGTCTCCAACATCATCGCTCGACACCCATACCGTTTCTGCATCCAAGATTCGACTGACTCACATACTGAAAAAGAGATCTTCAACAGCCCTGCAGCAGTAGAAAGGACATCTAGAAAAGCAGACAGGGATGGGCAGCTGGCTGAGCTTCCGCTACAAAGGGAGGAGGAGTAGGAAGAAAGAGAGGCGGATTAAGGGAAAAAGATGCAGGAGAGGAGTCACGTAACCCCTGCGTTACCTTCTCGCTCCTGCAGACCAGGATGGTGCTCGGAGACGTTTCCGATAAAAGTCGATATGCACCTCCTGGCGTGCAGGGCACAGGATCCTCTCATGCTTTCCAACATTCATCTCCAGCGGCAACATTATAATATATATCATACCTTCCGTCAACGGACGAAAGGACAAAAGGCAAGCCACGGACGTCAATCTCACAGCTCCGTCCATACGATTATCAACAGATTCAAGGTTCCAAACAGAAAAACAGTACTCATACGCGTAGTATTTCAGTCAAACAAAACAAAGGCGGCATGCCCGGGCAACCCTCGATCATCGATGAGAGTGAAATACCAAAAATGGCAAAGTAGAAAACCGAGATTCGAGACCAAAAAACACAACCTGTGAGTACCTGGAAAAACAAGTCTGTTGGCCATCGAAGCGCCTTCACTGTCCACAAAGCAAACTTGTCTATCAACGTATCCGGGACATGATGCCTCTTGAGATCGATTTTTGTGTCGGACATGTAAGTTTCCGAAGGCTGTTGACATTAAGAGAAGAACTTAGCGGACGATTCCTTGATGAGAAACGGAAGGGATGAAGTCAAAACGTTAGAAAAATTGGCTTACCCTGAAAGAGCGCCAAGGCCAAGGTGTGCCATCTTCCCGCAACAAAGTCTTCGGTGTGATCCCCCAATACTGAGAAACACTCAGATCTTTGGATTCTTCGGCATTTTTCAAAGCCTCCCTCACCACGCCACCAGGCGACGTTGCCGATGCTGTAGCCGTTGCTGGGATCTCATCTGCAGTACCTTTCTTAAATGGAGTTTCCTGCGACGTTGGAGCTGCAACAGCGCTCTTGAACCTTGTCAAGCCATAGCTTCCTTTCCACGAGGCCGGGGAGGCATGGCTTTTAGAGAAAACGAAACCTTCTGACGCCAAGAACGGCAAACCGACGGGATCGGACAGGGCTGAGAGGGATTTGCAGGTGGCATTGCTCGGCTTGATGGCATATCGGCATGCCAGGAGGCTAAGAGCTGCTCTAACAGGCATTGAGAATGGATTTGCAAAAGCGAATCACCACAGGCTCTGGTTTCTGGGGAAGAATCGAGACAACGTCTGCAGGATTGACACAGAAAGGAGATGAAACATCCAAAATGAAGGAGATGCGAATTCAAACTCGCAGAACTGCAACATAAGGATCGAACCTCGAAGAATGGATGCAGATACAACACCCGAATGATCACAACACAAAGCGATCAACCTGAAAACCCGCAGAAATCCAACGGAGGAACGAATCCAAACTCTGCGACGAAAGTCGCACAAAATCGAGAAACTGATGGAGATGCAGCACTCGAACGGCACGAATCGAGCACGGAGTTCGCGAAACTTGCAGAGATCGAACGGAGAAACGACTGCAAACATGCGGAAATGTTTACCGGAAAATCGCAGAAACGAACGGATGGACGGATCACAGCAGCAACGAAAACCGATGAATCGACAGCAGCCGGATCGGAGCAGCAGCAAAAATCGAAGAATCTAGCAACGATCGTGGAGAATTTCGGGATCCAAAACGGATTGAAGATGAAATCAGATCATCTGTCGGAGAAATCGGAGCAAAATAAACGCGAAGTCAAGGACGAATGAGAGTAATTGAACTGACGGTTCAGTTTCGCCCCTAATCTTCTCTTAATCCTAACATAATCCCGCCCTTAATCCTAACCTAATTCACTTGCTAATCCAACACACTTCCGAGCAAGGGTAGCTCAAGCACTACTAGCCAAGCTCCCTTTGGGAGGATGGCCGTCGTCGTGCCATGTTTTAGACAGGGCCGCACAAGAGATATGCCATAACTCTGACGTGAGTCACTCTTGTTTGTAATTCGTTCATTCACACAGTGACCTTGGTTGACTATTGAGACAGCTTCACACTTACGAATATTTTTGGTTGGGGCTTGTTGGGTGGGCGTTTAGTGCCAAACATTTAATCGGCTCTTAGCAAATCTAACAACGCAGATGTCCCTTTTGAACCTTCCATTAGGCAATTGGGTGTTCGTCCACCTGAGCTAGTTGCCCGCATTTGAATCCCTCGGCCTCCCTCCTGGTGCCTATTAATGTGGGTGGTAGATGTGCTCCTCGCAGATGGCCATGTGTGTGTGTGCCGGGGGGGGGGGGGGGGGGAGACAACAAAAATAAGGACCCTTGGTATCCTCATTCGATACCTCAAGTTATATGGTCTTGCAAAGAGTGTTACATCCACAATGTGTGACATGGTGACTGCCAATCACGTGACAAAGAGCCAAACTTGATATGTCACGGGTGGAAGAGAATTGATGGGTGATGAGTCCCAATAATGCATAGAGCCCCCGTGTTTTTTGTTAGTTTCTTGCCCACATCAACTAGATGACGTGTGCACCGCAAACCACCACTTGGTTACAATACATGCCTCACAAGCACACACACATGTGGTCACATGCATGCACATGCACGCACATGTTTTTCTCTTTATGGCTCTCTATGAAGAGCATATCCTTGTTGCGACAAAAGAACAAAAGGAAAGTAAACCTTAAGCCCTCGTAGCTCTCCCTTGTTTCATTTGTAGTCATTTTTGCACGTATCAACTAGGTGATATGTGCACCACAGGCCATCACACTGGGTTACAACACATGCCAAACAAGCATACACATGTATACACACGCACACGAGCATGCACACACACACGCACGCATGCACGCACACATGTTTGGCTCTTTGTGGCCCACATGCTAGCTCCAATTTTCTAAGTGCACATCATGTAACAAAAGGATAAAAGAAAAGCAAACCCAAACTCCCCCCTAACCTACCCCTCCCACCCGAGGTAGTCGATAGAGCGAGCGAGGAAAAGCGAGCGGGCCCAAAAAAGCGAGCGAGCTTTTCTGCAATTTCCTTATCGAGGTACTCAACATAGCTTTGTGGAAACCACTATTTGGGAAGATTCTCAAAAATAAAACTTATGTTACTATGTGTAACTATACCAATATTGCGAATTATAGTCTACCTTAACTTCCAATTGGAGCCATACTCACATTATGCAACAATAATATGTGGGTTTGAAAGAAACCGAATTTCCACTCCAAAGCGGATTCCATTACTGATACAATAAATCTTTTGCATTTGAAATGGGTCTTATTATCAAACTCCTTCAATAATCAAAACAAATGTGTTGCTTGATATGTTGAACTTAGTAACGTAAACATCACTTCACCCATATGCGGGGAAAAAAAACTGTCTGTAGACTTCATAGCATGGGATTGCATGAACACTTATAACATTCAAAATGGTTCTTCTTATTAAAAGTGTTATCAACCATGAAAGAAAATGTTTAAAAATAGTTCAACCATATGTTGAAAAACCCAAGTGTCATTTATGACATTCAAAATTGTTCTTGCAACCATCCTGTAGTTCCTAGAGATTTTGCCCATACTTCCAACCCCTTCCCTTCAACCACTAAGAGGTATCTAATAGTTTTATAGAACACTTGAGATATCATCACCTCCTAATACAAAACCATTATTACTATTTGTAGAACACTTGTAATATCATCACCTCTTAATACAAGACCATTCTTACTATTTGTAGAACACTTGAGATATCATCACTCCTTCCCTTTAGCCACTAAGAGGTACCTAATACTTTTGTAGAACACTTGAACCATTCTTACTATTTGTAGAACACTTGAGATATCATCACCTTTTAATACAAAACCATTCTTACGGTTTGTATAACACTTGAGATATCATCACCTCTTAATATAAGACCATTCTTAGTATTTGTAGATCACTTTAGATATCATCGCCTCTTAATACAAGACCATTCTTACTATTTGAGAGATTAATGGATTAAAGGTTTGAAGCTCATAGGAGACGAAGGAAGAGAAAGTCAGTTTCAACATGAGGACAATAAAACTAATTGGAATATTTTGACTTATGTATTATACCTTTTTGAAGACTATGAATTTAAGTCAGTTTCAACATTAGGATGATAAAACTAATTAGAATATTTTGACTTATGTATTATATATTTTTGAAGACTATGAATTTTAATGAGGAGAGGCACACACACTACTTAGTAAATACACTAGTACTACTACTACCCTACGACTATTAAGCCTAGTAGCACCAGTGTGATTTTGAGCCTTGTATCAACCTTTTGATAATTTTCTTTCATCGTTAGTGCAATAGAAATTATTCCTTCTATCAGAAGAATCTTGCCAAATTTCTTCAAAGTGATGATTTTGTAGTCTACATCCACTATCGTCTGACTCTCAAAAATATATTAAATGTGAGCACCCATTTATCTTGTATGATCAACCCTAGACTATGCTACGATAGGACATTACTAGAACAAAAAAAATATGAATTGATATGGCGATGTTCGGTGTGAAATAAACAAATTAAGGATTTAATAAGAAAGAAAACAATCAGAATCAATGGCTCAAATCTGCACAGAAATTATAATGTGCCTCCCAACTCTTATGCATTCCAGCTCCTCATGTTTGACAAGAATGCAAACAATAATGAAATCACATTATCTTTAGTTTCAAAGTAAGCAAAGCACCAAAAATAAATGCAAACATATTGGATGAGGAATAAATAGGTATAGATATAGATAGACCTATATATATGCATTCATAGATATAGTGATGATTAAAGTTGGATGGTCGTAATAATATTATGTGTACTATCATTGGGATTAGGACTACTATTGGTAATATTGTATGTAGTAGTAGGAGAACTACCATTAAGGAACACTCAAATAAAATTACTAATGGTGGTGATAAAACTACCACTAGTAGTTTGGTAATTACCCCTAACATCTACAACAAATATTTGATGGGTAGCTAGTATTAGGTCAAAAGGCCCCAATTGTGCTATAATAATGGACCAAAAAAGGGAGTGCTATAGCATCACCTAAGGGTCACTTTTTATCCATGAAAGAAACAAGTCGGTGCAACCTAGGTCATGTGGAGTGGTTCGCGTCTCTTTCCTTGACAAAAAAGTTACACTTCCTTTGATAGTAACTACAAAAATTGCTGCAATAGTGTCGTAGAGTAGCCCCTAGGTTGCACCATCATCCTTTTTTGCTTTTGAGCCATTAAGTTTGATCCACTGATTTTATGTAGAATTATTCTACTATATGTTTACATGTCCTTAATAGGATCTTGATATAATCCCTTCCATTGTAAGTACTTTTACTTTAAGTTTCACATATCCTTAACAAACCACTAGGCTTCAACACAGATTCATTCTTATGTTTCAAGCCTCAAAATCAAACACCCTTGTAAAAGGGATAATGTATTAAAGCTACATTCAATCCATCAAATCTTTAAATAACAGTTCTATTGAAAATTCATGTATCATGAATAGGATTTCATCCATTATATGTTCATTTGTCTTTAATAGTATGTCTAAAAATTCATGTATCTTCAATATTATTTCTCTCATGTGTTCCAATATCTTCAAAAGGATACCTTTATTTATGTCCAAACTTGAGCATTGATTTATATTTATCAAACACAATTTCACTCCACCTATTCTTTAGAATGAATTTTTTTTTGCCAAAAGTGGGACAAATGTAAGGTCTTTCCACATATTCTTAAGAATGAAAATTTTGGCCTTATGTTGGCAAGTCTATGGAATGAGGGTAAGGCCAAAGTCTCTGGTACGGTGCACTAGGTCTTGATTAATTCTTCTTTAGGCTTGAATATTTAATGCATTAACTTCACGACTATTATCTATGCTTGAACTTGTAATGTATTAATTTCATGACTTAGGATTTTATGAAGTTATATCTAACATGTCCCAAATTTAATGGAAATTAATATCCTACATAACACAACAAAGTATCATCATATCCCTTCCCAAAATCAATGCTACCTAGCAACTCTCCTGGCATTTTCACTACCTTGCATTTGAGTTAGCTATGATGAAGAATGTTGCCTGCCTTTGGAACCTCTTACAGTTACCGTTAGCATGATCTAATTTCATGTACCCCAAAACTTGAGACTTGGAGATTCCCATATCACACCAGCGGTAGCTATCTTGTCCACTCTCAATGCTAGTAAGAGCTAGGCCCC